>NC_134093.1:3865263-4165263 GCF_000715075.1 Nicotiana tabacum
TATGTACAGTTCCTTTTATGCTGGTTTCAATGACATGACATGCATGAGGAATTTTCAGCCAAATCTTAAAAGCCAATCTAATTCTGAAATAACGATCCAAGAAGTAGAGGGTGATGATGAAACAGAATACGATGAAGAGGCGGCGTTTGAGGAAGTCAGTAGAGAACTAAAACACTTTGAAGAAAAACCCAAGCCTAATTTGAATGAAACCGAAGCAATCAATTTAGGGGATCAAAATAATGTTAGAGAAACCAAGATAAGTGTGCATCTGGAACCGCAAATCAAGGAAGAAATAATCAAAACACTATTTGCATACAAAGATGTCTTTGCATGGTCATATGACGACATGCCGGGCTTGAGTACTGATTTGGTAGCTCATAAATTGCCAACCGACCCGACATTTCCTCCTGTCAAGCAAAAGTTAAGAAAGTTCAAGACTGATATGAGTGTGAAGATTAAAGAAGAAATCACAAAGCAACTGGAGGCAAAGGTCATTCGGGTCACTCAGTATCCCACTTGGTTAGCTAATGTGGTACCAGTACCAAAGAAGGATGGTAAGACGAGGGTGTGTGTTGATTATCGTGATCTCAACAAGGCAAGTCCAAAGGATAACTTTCCATTGCCGAATATCCACATTCTGATTGATAATTGTGCCAAGCACGAGATCGGGTCTTTCGTGGATTGTTATGCGAGATATCATCAGATGCTGATGGACGAGTAAGACGCAGAAAAGACAGCATTCATCATGCCATGGGGGACGTATTGCTACCGGGTAATGCCATTCGGTTTAAAGAATGCTGGGGCAACTTACATGAGGGCAATGACTACTATATTTCATGACATGATACACAAGGAAATTGAGGTTTATGTAGATGATGTGATCATAAAGTCATTGAATGGAATTCAATTAACACCTTGAATTGTTGGGAAATTCCACGCCAAATAAACTGGCAGGGAGTTATTAAAATATTTGAAAATCCTCTTCCTAATTAATTAACTCAATCAAAAATACATCAGAGTTCGAAATTCTAGGCCAGACATCTGGGCCTCTGAAATGGACCAGTAGCCTTAACCACTGAATAATTACGGACAAAAGATTAATTAACAGTCGATATTGATATAAAAGCCATTTACATAATCAAATTGGCTAGTCATAACATAAATTACATCATTTCATTAGCACACATATAAACTCTATACTTCTTCTCTTTTTCGAATCTCTAACGGTGTAGTGCTTCTTTTTCAAGGCCATGTTTGATTTACAAGGAGATAGTCATTTGGTCTACCCTTGTAAATTAACTTGGTTGTATCAACAAACAACAGTAATAACATATTAATTAAACAACACATTCCAACTTGATGTTCATTTAAGCAAGTAAATCATTGTTCAGAATAAGCAAACTTGCTACAAAGCTATCCTCACTTGCTAAGTTCGGCCACTATTTGAAAGAAAACATGAAACCAGATTTTTGCATCAATTAAGTGTACGCAATAGAACTTGAACATTGTTTAGAGAAACAGAACAACATTCATCAGATGCTAGGCTGCTCATTTGCATTCAACAGACAAATACTTGATTTTAACATTCCAATCACTTCAAAGATCAAACAAGGAAAAGGACTTCAAACAGATTCAGACTTTAAGCATGTTGAATCTAGGATCAGAACTAAAAAAATACATAATATTTCCAGAACTTAACAGAGAAAAATAAATTGAGACCAATCGACAGTACACATAATGAATCTAGTTTGAATGTTATAACATGACATGGGAGATACTAGGCGTACAACTAGAAATTTTCGGTGGCAACTCTAACTCATAATCTACTTGTTTGATCCTCCGTAGGATCCTATACGGCCTGATGTATCAGGGACTGATCTTTCTTTTCTTCCTAAATCTTATACTACCTATGTTCCAGTTTATGTGAACCTATTTTTCTTTTTGGTCCGTTCCAAAAAGAATGACCCTTTCTAAATTTGGTAATAATTTAGCTTAAACTTAATATTGTACCCTTAATGAGAAGCTTTTATAACCACACAAATACTCTGGGCCCATTTTTGACTTGTTTAGGACCACAAATTCCCAAAGTCTTTATTTTTTCTTAAACTCCGTGCCCAGCCAAACAGGTTCATATAAATTAAAACAGAGGGAGTAACACCTTTCATAGATGAAACTTTCAGAACACCCAATCATCAACTTGAAACTATAGGTCTCTATGTTGCATGTTCGAATAAGACCTTTGGCAACTCTGAGCTGTCTTAAAATGCTCTTAAATCAACTTGACTTTCTTCATAGACTGATTGACCAAATCTGGTCCCAACAACTCTACTTCACCAACTTCGAACCAACCAATTGGCGATTTACACCTTCGCCCATACAAACCATGCTTTTCAAATAAGCGAGATAATCCTATTATAAGGTCCATATTTACCATCTCCACTAAAGGATATGTATATTCTATGGTAAAACACTAGGATTTGTGGTGCTCGACTTTCACTTACTGACAATACAGACACTTGGCCACAAAGTCTGCGATATTCTTTTTCATGTCGTTCCACCAATAAACCTCCTTAAGATCATGATTCATCTTTGGGGAACCTAGGTGGATAGAATACCTGGAATTATAGGCTTCTAACATGTTCCTCCTTCTCTACATTTATGTCTGGACACACAATCAGGCTTCGTACCTCTATGTCGATATTTCCATGTTTAGCAAATAGTTTCAATTAGCCTTCATGTACGTAGCCTCCAGTTTTAGTTTTATCATGCGTTGGAAGATTTATTGAAGAAGAACAGCAGACATAGTATGAGCTCGTTAAAATAACTAGTATTTTAATAGAACACTGCATATGCTTTTTCCCACCAATAACTCCATAATTCTAGACTCTCACTTGTAATCTCACACTTTAGCAAAAATTGAATAATATCCAAACATCGTAGTTTGCTTTAGGCGCGATGAATAAATTATCGTGACTATGGGTACGGTTCCCGTGGCATAGTTATGATACGTAACCCCAATTCGAGTGTGCGTTTCACGTGACTCGGCCACAACTTCAAATAATAATAAAAATAAGCCTGTCGTAAATTGCGGGTGCATTTCATGTGGCGCGGTTTGCGACGTGTGCCAAAATGACAAGTGTCTTGTTCCAGAAATAATTCCATAAATAATTAAAAGCGGTTAAGAGGTAAAAATGCACAATAGGCTTTAAATATGTTTTAAATAAGATAATTAGGCCAATTATTACTAGTTAAGCGACCGTGCTAAAACCACAAAACTCGGGAGTGCCTCACACCTTCTCCCGGGTTAACAGAATTCCTTACCCGGTCTTCTGTGTTCGCGGACCATAAATAGAGTCAAATTTCCTCGATTTGGGATTTAAAATAAACCGGTGACTTGGGACACCATAAATATTCCAAGTGGCGACTCTGATCAAATAAATAATCCCGTTTCGAATATTGTCACTTTAATTGAAAAAACTCCCCTATCCCATACGCCTTCGGGAAAAAGGCGTTGTGACAATGTATATATATACAAAACATATATAGATTTTCTGTCACGACTCGGGATTCCCACCTTCGGGATTATGGTGGCGCATAATATTTCACTCACTAGGCAAGCCAACGTTAGAGTAAATTGTATGCCATTTTAAATAATTCAAGTAATTAAAACTTATTTAAACTCAAATAAAACTAGAATGATCTGTGAAAAGGTAAAATAACCAAAAATATCTAAGTACAATCCTAGAAGTAGAGTCACAAGTGTAGGGCTACTAAAGGTTCTACAAACAGAGTCTGACATAAATACAACTGTTTCGAATGAAATAAACAGTAAATGAGGAAAGAGGAAGGGGCTTTAAGGTATGCGGACGCAAGCAAATTACCTCGAGTCTCCAAATGTGATAATTCGAGCTGATGCGCCTAACGTACAGCTGGGACCAGTACCCAAATCTGCACAACAAGTACAGAGTATAGTATGAGTACAATCGACTCAATATACTCCGTAAGTGCGGAGCTTAACCCCGACGAGGTAGTGACGAGGCTGTGACAGGAAACTCACGTAATTTAATATGTACAAACGTAGATATATGTGCAACATAGTAACAAATAAAGATTTAATATGTATGATTCGGAGGGGACATGCGAAAGGGGGGACAAGATACAATAACTACAACAGGAACGACAACAAAAGACATGTAAATAAATCATGAACCAATGAAAAAGGATAAACATTATGAATAAAGATGGTACGGCATCATCCATCATGTTTTTACTCTCAACCTGAGCATGAAATAATAATAATGGCATGACATCTCCTTTCGTGTTTTTACTCTCAACCTCACCATGAAACGATAAATATGACAAGGCATCACCTTTCGTTCTTTTACTCTCTTTCTCACTGTGTATTAATCAATAAATGAAGCAATAAACTATAAATTTGAACATGTTTTAATTTAGCAATAAAACATGACTTCGATCTTTTGTTAGACCAACATATTGTTATTTATGCAGTCTATTTGGATTCCTGTTAGAGGAGTACAGAAGGAGTTGGATGAAGCAAAGTTGAGATTTTTGGTTTTTTCTTTTTGCTTACTAGGTTCACCTCATCATCGGCTTAATTAAACTTTATAATTTAAATAAATCACACATTGTATAGAAGAGGCTAATTTTTTTATTTTCCGCTTTTATCATGCATAACTAGCACCTTTAGTTTTTTATTTTCCTCTTGTTGCAATAATAATAAACATTTGTTCTTTTCTGGGATTTACGCCAAGTAAAAAGAGTTTTTTACACGCTTGAATCTTTTTAACTATTATTTAAAAAAATAATATTATTTATTGTTTATTCCATAAAGGGCATTGTTTTTCATTATTAGCATATTATAAAAATTAAGCTCAACATTTAATAAGTTAGATGACTCACTAATCACGAAAAATATTTTTTTTGTCCATATGATCCATTATCCTTTTCCAACATTCATCTTTTTCACTCCATTTCTGAAAATATACTGCATATATGAATGCCACCTAAATTCAAGATATATTGATTTATACGTCTTTTATACTTTGTATATCAAGTATCACTTTAATTCAAAATGTATTTTTATGTATATAATTTTTGTATATTTATTTGTGAAGTGACATCTTATTTTAAGATTTATTTTTAATGTATATTTCAAATATATTTTATATGTCAAGTGCCATTTTAATTCAGGATGTATTTTATATGTATATGTTTTTTGTATATTTATATGCCATATTAATATATATATATATATATATATATATATAAAATATTTGTATACTTATATGCCATATTAATTAATTTATGATATGTTTTTATGTATATTTCACATGCGTAAGTGTCATCTTAATTGAAGATGTATTTTTTATGTATAATATTTTGTATATTTTATATGTGTTAATTCAATGTATAGTTTTTATATATACGTTTTGTATATATTAACATATTTTATTATCGAAATAAGATCTTTATGTTAAGAAAGGAAGAAAGAAGTAAGAGAAAAACTTAAGAAAGATAATTAAAAAGAAAATAAATAGAACAAATTTAGAAAATATATTGGTTTCGGTAGAAAATAAAATTAAGAAGATGAAGAAAAAGAAGGAAAGCTAATAGATAAAGAGAAAAGAAAGGCATGATTTTTGTACAAAGAATTATTGACTTTCCATTCAAATTGCTTATGTTTAGGGATTAATAATTAATATTCCTATTTAATGGAACTGTGTGCTATAAAAATAAATATTTTTCTGCCACAACTGTAATATTGGATTTTATGCTAAGAATTTGTTATATTTCTTTTAAATTCCCAAAGTAAAAACACAATCGTTGTAGTTTTCTTCCATTCTCTTTTGATTCATCCCAACTGACTATCTCATCCTCAATTGGAGTTAGGATAACTGGCTATTTGTCTGTAGTTATTTACGCCATTTGTTTCAATCTGTTTGTCATAGTTTGACTCAACACAAAATTTAGAAAGAACGGGAGACTTCTGAAATATGTAGTCTTAAATATGCCATAATATTTATGTGAGTATAATGTTTTTGAAACTCATAGCCTTAATTAAATATGTCATAACATTTGTGTGGCTATAAAATATTTCTATTACGGGAATATATAAATGTAAAATTCTGTTTGGAATTGACATGAATTTACTAGAAGAAGACTAAACAAGTACTCCCTCGGTTCACTTTGCTGTACTTTTGCCCGAAGATTTGTTTAAAAGATTTTGTAGAGCAATTCTTTCGGTCATTGAAGAGCTTATGATGTAATAGTCATAGCTAAAATTAGTCATTTTGTAGGCAGTGAGGAAGGCACTTACGGTTTGCCAATGCTTCCTGTTTAGAAGTGAGTATGAGATTTGTCTTTCCATTTTTATTGTCTTTCTGCCTCATATTTTCTGATCTGAGCCAATTTGATAACATCTGTTGCTCGTCTTTGAAACAGCCATTCAGTCACAATGGGATGTACATGACTGTCAGCTATTTTTATATCATAGGTTTCAATGTATTATTACTTCACTTCTGTTATACCCACGGCTCACTTAAGTTTAAATTGTGTTTTCTCAAATTTGACAGGGTCTATTCCTCAATGATACACATTTTCTTAGATCTTTGGCAGCCTCATTCTGGTTTGGAAAATTGTAGCCATTTGAAAACCTTTTTAAATACACTAACAACTCCTTGTAAATTGGTTGTACTTTTTCCCAATGGTGGAGCTATATAGGTCAAATATTACTTTTTGTACATTATATTGAATATTGTTACTGATTAACAATATTCATTATAAAAATACGTTTAAATTTGCTCCTGTACTATTCATGATTGAACAACTTTACCATTCCTTATACTTTGGATCTAAGCTTACTCGGTAATGAAAAAGTCTCATTTTTATATTAGGATTCTTTTTCTTGTTTTCTCCTTCTCTCCTTCCTGGAACTATCGCCGGTCAAATATGGTTTCTAAAACAATATGATTTTCTTTAAAAGGTTATATACGACTAATCTTTGTTAAATAACTAAATTCTTGATAAACGAAATAGTATCAGCTCTTCAGATGATATAGGCTAATATATGATTACGGAATAGTCTTCTTACTAAACTTTAAACTGTTCTAGGCAAAACTAATAATTAGCTCATGTTAGAGTGTATATATATGTAATCTCTGCTGTAAATATTGAATATGGCATTAATCCATTAGCAAAAGTGATTAACAATTCATACTTTCCTTCAGTTTCTCACTCTACCGGGCTAATTGCTCTTCCAGATTAAACTCCTATAATGTCTTCGGTATCAAGTAATTATTATATAATCGCTTATACATAAGATTACCATGTTCAAGATCCTGGTATATATATTATGGATAAAGGTTATTTCTATACTCAATTTAATTAAAAATCTTAGGTTCAAACTCTATTTAAAGAACAAATGACACTGTATAGCCGCTGTAAACATAATAGCCGAAAAATGTATAAAATTTGTATATATATATATATATATATATATATATATATATATTATATATGTTATGTACAAATATTATATAAATTTTATACTTTCGGCTACCGGATATAAATAGTTTCTAACGCGGGCTAAAAGTGATAATACTCCAACTCTAAAAATGATAAACCTTTTTATAGAAACCGTTTTCTTGTACAGTCAAACCTCCTATAACATCCTCATTTGTTCAGATATTTTTTGGATGCTATTGTGAAGTATTGTTATAGAAAACATATATTATAACATAACATCAAAATCTGTTCCAAGAAAAACTTGGCTTTTACAGTGAATGACTATTATATAAAGATGCTATTATAAAGAGGTCTAACTGTAGTAGAACCTATGCAACGCAAATTAGATTTAATCGAATTTGGTTTCAGATATCAAGTGGCTAAAGAAAAATACAGTACAGTACCATACAGTTGAAAGACTACAAGACAAGAGGTAAATTTTGACCCAAAGACTTGTTGCAAGTTGCAACAATAAGAATTACTAACAAAACATAGTGAATAGAATTATATTAGGCTATTCATAACTTTCCCTTTATTCTCAAAACTGAACTCACACCAGCACAAGTACATAGTCTCGAGGCCTAACTTTAGTCATGACATTTAGGACATTTGCTGCAAATCTGGTATTTACATGAGCAAATTTTACAAGCTTTGCCGGCGACCCGGTATCTTACGGATGATTCCTGCACCCGTCTTTTGATCAGTAATGTTGTTTGAATTCATTGCTGCATCAAATTAGGTTATGTAGAGTAATGTATTAGTTATAGGTTAACCAATAAAGGAGGAAACTAAGATGTGATTGTAAGAGTTTATGGACTTGCACATATATTTTGTATTAAGTATAATTATATGTCGGTTGCTATCGTTAAAAGGTTAACCCAAATTAAAAGTGATCGGTTAAGGTTTAAAGTTAAATGGATCTATAAGACACCTCCTAAAGTATGGGGTCTTATGTGTAGATACCCGGATATAACTTCTAATTTAATGATGGACTAAATTAGAATTACATAAACATGTACAACTATAAATGGGTTATGGTCCCCAAATAAGACGTATGGTTCTTTTCTAATATCCCATCATTGGAAAAGTGTGAGCCGTCGTTTGTGCAATTCTTACATCTTGGTTTGGAAGACCACAAACCGCAAACACGACAAGTTATGAATTCATGTACGATTCCGCATCTAGTTTTACGTTCTTGATGATTTGACATGATATGTCTTGGGTAAAAGATGATAAATTTTATCAAAGTATTTTTGGTCCTAACAGTGATAGTATTAATTCTCAGCACTGCAGACATAAATAAATTAGGATGAACGTGTTCCTCATCTAATAACTTAAGTTTTAAATAAAATGATCACACAATTGGAAGAGTATGGGACTGCTTTAGTTTAACGAGGACATGACCCTTGATAAGAGTGTGTGAATGTCGAGAATTAGGGTAGAAGGTTAGTAGGTAGTCATGCATCTCCCTTGTCCTTACTAGTAATATTAATGTTAGTCTAGTATTTTCTTATTTTCAGTTTTTTTTCTCACTACCAACAGGTTCTTTCGCTTCGATTATCTTATTACCTTGGTGGTATTACTACTTTTTCATCCTTCCTTGATTCGAGGGTCTATCAGAAACAGTCTCTCTACCTTCTCAATATAAGGGTAAGATCTACATAAATATTATTCTTCCCAGACCCCAGTGGCGTAGCTAAAATTTTAATTAAGGGGTGTCAAAATATATAAAAGTAAACATATCAGGAAATTAAGGTAAGTCAATACATAGTATATATACATATAAAAAAAATTAGCTACTTACACCGTGTATTTTTCAGCGAAGGGGTGTCAAACAAGGTGGCTCCGCCACTGCCAGACCCCACTTTTGGACACTGAGTTTGTTATTATTGTTATTGATCACACAATTGGCAGAAACAAGGTTTCGAATGTTCAGGTCTTACCGCCATCCAAAAGAAAAGATATTTTCACGTGTTTGGCCGAGAAGAAAGAATCATGGCCGCATGTAAAAATGCATGTTGCAGACATATACATAATTAAAATGAAGTGTCCTTGTTCTAGCAATAGAGTTTAAACTATTATAAGAGGTAATCACTAAATTCAATAAAGATACAAAGAAAGAAATTTATGTGGTGTTGCGATATCCTAAGATTACTAAATATTTTAGATGTAGAATGTCTCAGAAAGTTTCAAAATGTCCATTAAACATTCAGCAAAATGTTAAATAATACTTATGTAAATATTTACTCCCTTCGTTTCAATCATGTGTTTTACTTTCCTTTTAAATCCGCTTCAGCAAAGAATGCCACCAACATTTAATAATTTTTTAATTCCAAAATTCTGATTTTTTCATTAATGAGACTTCTGTATAAGATATTATGAGATATTTAAGATCACAAAATTCAAAGAAAAATGTTACATGAATATTTAAACATTTATAACATCCGTTTGCAGACTCAAAATGTTAAAAATGAAAATAACTACTGGAGTAGTAATAGATTGAAGAAGTAAATAAACCTTGGGTAATTGGAGCAGCTGCCTTAGACATCTCCCTTGCATCAGCTTGTGAGGATATTACAATTAGCAAAATAGCCAAAGAAAGGCAAAGAAAAAGGTTAGTTTTGGAAAACATTTTGATGAGCTATTTGGAGTTTCAATATTTTGCTGTAAAAAGGAAAACAATGTTTCTCCCCTATTTATAGAACTTAATAGTTTCTCGTGCAACTGTCAGAACAACTTGTTCTAAACAAGGGAGAAAAATAACAAAAAGAAAGCCTTCAAAAAGACTTACTGTGAAGTCACACCGCAAGGTTGAATGAGTTAGTTGGGCGAGTGGTTTCCCACGTGGGAAACCTGAGATCGATTCTCCTCACTAGTAGTTTCCCCAGTCAGAGCTTGTCGCACCGGGTATGCCTAATGCGGTTTATATCTCTTGTGTGATTTGCGAGTTATTGCACAGTGAGCTAGTTATCCAGTGCGCACCCGAAGAATAGCTGCAGCGGATTTCCTAAAAAGTTTCCGAAAAAACAAAAACAAGGTCATATAGCCAACCTCATGACAAATAGTGTCAACTTGGATTATTAATTAGAACAGTAACTAGTACAACTTGGGGCGAATTGTTTTAATGGGAAACAAGGGGCCAAATGTAGATAATTGGCGGCCGAGTGACTCCAACTCTTGCCCAAGACCATATAACAACCCATCCCTCAACAAATGGGGGACACCTTAACAGAGAGACAGAGCTAGGATTTGAATTTTATAAATTCTCAATTTATCACGAACTCATAGTTTATCTTAGTTAGAATTAAGCTGAGTTCGTTCGAACCCGCGACTAATGCTCTTCCTTAATCCCTGCTTAACACCCCCGCACGCTCGAACGAAAAAATGAATTTTAAACTTAATTCAATTCTAAAAAATAGCTAGTTGTATACGGTTAAAATCGGGCCCACCCGATTTTTCTATTTGACCAAGGCCGGGAGTTTGCACCTAAGGATGGCCTCGTAACGGAATGGGCCATATCACGAGGATAGGGTACCGAGTTCAGAACTGAGGTACCTATCAAGATCGAAGCTAGTAGCGATCGAAGCAAAACAAGACAGACATCGAGAAAGATCGAAGATAGCACAATAACAGTCTCGCGAGATATCTGTGACTGGTCGAGGATCACGGCGTAAATCTCGTTGACTGGTCGAGGATCATGGCGTAAATCTCGGAACGGATCAAATCAGAAATGGTTAATTAGATAATCATGGGATTTCCTTCTATAATTAGAGTTATACCATAAGTAGAACTCCTCTACTATATAAAGAGGAGTATTAACCATTTGTAAAGCACGTTTTGACAGACATAAAAAGCAATACAATTCTCTTTATTGTTCTCACCATTGTTATTCAGCTTGCTATACTTTCATAGTTCTTGCACCAATCAGTTCGAGGGTGTCCAAACGCGAGGGCTGAGTTTCATTCTAGCAGTAGTTTACTTTACTTTATTGTTAATTTCTATTGCTCATCTTCACATTTATCAATTGGTATTAAGTAAAATCACGTGTCCTTAGAACCATATTATAAGTTTAATTGTTATCCAATTTTAAGGCTAAACAGTTTGGCGTCCACCGTGGAGCTAAGTATAATAGTGATTGCTTAATACAAATTTCAATAACACACACTGCTTTATACTTGTTCTCGCAAGAATCTTTGTTTTCAGGACAAACATATCAAACTCACAAGCAGCACCTACACATGGTGACAACAACCTTGGATTTCAAGGGGAAAATGACAACATAGCCGCCCCAGGAATCGAGGTGCCTCGGGCCGACCTCGAGGGAGTACTAATTGCAAATCCCATCGATGTCAGTTCACATGTCGTCCTAAATGCAAATTTTGGCATTGAGCCCGAAGGTAGTATACACAGGGAAGTTCGATCAGGTGGTCGCGGTACAAAGGGTGTAGAAGATGGTGGAGTTAGCCTCCAATTTGTATTCGAAATGTTGTAGGCTCAACAGGCCGCTATAGCACAAATACAAAATCAACACCGAACACCGAGTAGGATTTAACCAGAAGTTATTCAAAGGACCGAGCCTGTGCCAGAAAGGTCGAATGCCAACGAATCGAGGACTGACCCTGCCATTATGAAAATGTTCGAGGAGCTCACTAAACATATTGAATCGGGAGAAAAAAAAATCAAGGCAAACGACAAAGAAGTAGAGACATATAACTCCCAGGTTGACCAAATACCAGGGGCGCCGCCTATTTTAAAAGGTATGGATTCAAAGAAATTTGTACAGAAGCCTTTCCCTCCGAGTGCGGCACCGAAACCCATTCCGAATGCCAGAAATTCCTAAGTACAACGGGACCAATGACCCTAAGGAGCATGTCACTTATTATACATGCGCAATAAAGGGAAATGACTTAGAAGACGATGAGATTGAATCTGTTCTACTGAAGAAATTTGGAGAAACCTTATCGAAAGGAGCAATGATATGGTATCACAATTTGCCGCCTAATTCCATCGATTCCTTCTCCATGCTTGCAGACTCCTTCGTAAATGCACATGCCGGAGCAATAAAGGTTATGACTAGAAAATCGAACCTCTTCAAGATGAAACAAAAAGGCAATGAAATGTTGAGGGAATTTGTATCTCTGTTTCAGATGGAATGCATGGAACTACCACCGGTCACAGACGATTGGGCTGTTTAGGCCTTTACTCAAGGTTTGAACGAACGAAGTTCGGTGGCATCACGACAGCTAAAGAAGAATTTAATTGCATATCCTGCGGTAACCTGGGCCGATGTACATAATCAGTGCAAGTCGAAGATCAGGGTGGAGGATGATCAATTGGGGACCACTTCCGAATCCGCTTATCCAAACAGGCCCGTCGGCAGATTTCAATGGGATATCGATAGAGAACCCCGATCGAGCAGAGATCGGTATCTACCATACAAAGCAGATCGTAGAAACAATGGCTCAAGATGCAATCCCATCCGAAATGATCGAAGGATCGATCGAAGACAGAGCTCTCGAGGGCTCATGAGAAAAAGTGGCTTCGATAAATATGCCAATCCCACAGAAGCACCACGACTGTCAGAATACAACTTCAGCGTCGACGCATCAGGTATTGTGTCAGCCATTAGGAGAATCAAAGATACTAGATGGCCCAGACCCCTACAAACCGATCCATCACAAAGGAACCCCAATCAAACATGCAAATATCATGGTACACATGGTCATAAAACCGAAGACTGTAGACAACTAAGGGAAGAGGTGGCCCGTTTATTCAACGAGGGTCACCTTCGAGAATTCTTGAGCGACCGAGCTAAAAACCATTTCAGAGACAGAGACACAAACAAGAAGACCGAGCAGGAAGAACCACAGCACGTGATTCACATGATCGTTGGTGGGGTCGATATTCCACAAGGGCCCGTGTTCAAACACACTAAAGTATCAATCACCAGAGAAAAATGAACTCGGGACTATGTGCTAGAAGGCACTTTATCATTCAATGTTGAGGAAGCAGAATGGATTTCACAACCCCATAATGACACTTTGGTAATATCTATCCTTATGAATAAAATTCAGGTTAAACGTGTTTTAATTGATTCAGGAAGTTCGGCCAATATTATTCGATCGAAGGTCATGGAGAAGCTCGGCCTACAAGATCAGATCGTACCCGCATCTCGGATTCTCAATGGCTTTAACATGGCAAGCGAAACAACTAAAGGTGAAATCATCCTACTAGTAAATGTAGCCGGAAATATTCAAGAAACAAAGTTCCATGTGATCGAAGGAGATATGAGATACAATGCACTGCTCAGAAGAACCTGGATTCACAATATGAGGGCGGTCCCCTCAACCCTTTACCAAATGCTGAAGTTCCCAACATCAGATGGAGTAAAAATGGTGTATGGGGAACAACATGCTTCCAAAAGGATGTTCGCGGTCGATGAAGTGATACCGATATCGACACTGTCGTCAACAAAAGGATCGGAGTCCAAAGAAAAATAGGGAGCTAAATAGCAACCACAGCTACCAGCCTCGACTCAATCAGAGAAGCAAGGAACGAACGAGGACGATGGTTATTGGATCCCTCAATCTTTCATAATCCCCGAGGATTCCGATGCCACCAAATTGACGGTCGAGAGCTGGAGCAAGTCGTACTGATCGAGTATCTACCCGATTGAAAGGTATACCTGGGTACGGAGTTAACCCCCGAGTTCAGGGAAAAACTCATTAAATTTCTTATCGATAATATGGATTGTTTATCTTGCTCCTATTTAGATATGACAGGGATCCCGCTGGAAATCGCTACACATCGACTGAGCTTGGACCCGAAGTTCCGCCCAGTAAAACAAAAGAGAAGACCCCAGTCCGAGGTAAAACATGCATTCATCAAGGTCGAGGTAACCAAACTTCTCAAAATAGGGTCCATTCGGGAGGTAAATATCCCGAATGGTTAGCAAATATAGTCGTAGTCCCTAAAAAGGGATATAAACTTAGGATGTGCATAGACTATAAAGATTTAAACAAAACATGTCCTAAAGACTCTTTTCCTCTGCCGTATATCGATCGCATAATCGATGCCACAGCCATCCACGAGATCCTTAGTTTCATCGATACCTACTCCCGGTACAATCAAATACAAATGAACCCGGAGGATCAGGAAAAAACTTCGTTCATCATTAAGTACGACATCTATTGTTATAATGTAATGCCGTTTGGACTAAAAATTATCGGTGCCACATATCAACGCTTAGTAAGTCGAATGTTCGAAGAACAAATAGGTAAGTCAATGGAAGTTTATATTGACAATATGCTAGTTAAGTCCCTGCGAGCAGAGGACCATTTGACACAGTTGCATGAGACCTTTGATATACTAAGAAAATACAACATGAAACTCAACCCGGAGAAATGTGCATTCGGGGTTGGTTCGAGCAAGTTCCTCGGCTTTATGTATCAAATCGGGGTATCGAAATCAACCCTGATAAGATAAAGGCGACCAAATCAACACGGTTCAAAGATGTTTGATTTTCGTTATTAAACAGGCCTTCGAATATTTTCACCAACCGGTTAAAAAAGGCTACCTTCGGCTAAATTTCTAAGGGTCTCGATAATATCGAACCTCGAAAACCCTAATGGATACAAAGGCATTTGAACTCTCGAATTCTTTTTTATGCTAAGGCATTACAAAATAAAGGGTCTCGATAATATCGACCCTTGAAAATCCTAATGGGTACGGAACCATTCGAACTCTCGAGCAAATCCTTTATTTTGTGTTAAAGCACAACAGAATTTATATAACGATAAACTTTTCAAGCCGAAAAGGGGGAGGGAGACATTATTTTGCTATGGACGTATCAGCCTAATTCAAGAGCCGAAAGGGCCAATTTATTTTTGAGTTCAAAGAAATTATCCTCACTCAATTAAAACCTAAGGGTCACCCTAGTCCGAGTTCGAGCAAGTACTCACTCGATTATAAAAACTACACTAGTTCGGTTTCGATCAAATTACCTAAGCCTCGAACTTATGAACAAAACTTTCATAAGGAATAACTAAAACAAAACTTTCACAAGGCATAAATGAAATAAAGATAAGTCGGAAAGGAAAGAGATCTTTATATATATGAGAATATTTACAAGGTCCGATCAAGATCCTATACAAAAGATCAAAAGTGAAAAATCCTAAGGTTCCTAATCTCCTTCGGGGCAGCTTCTTCTCCATTGAGGTCCTCCCCATTCTCGGACCCGCTTTTGCTGCCATCATCATCATCATCATCGAAAGTGGCCAGCGCTCCAGCTTTGGCTTCATGCTTTCTAGCCTTTACTATCTTGTTTGGTAAGATTGAAACCTCGAGCGTGGATCTCCTCGAGGGTTTCCCTCCGAGATTGGCATTTGGCGAGTTCGGCAATCCAATATGCTCGAGTTTGAGCGGTCTTGGTAGCCTCTCTCGCTTGGGCTTGAGTAGCTTCAGCATCAGCCCGGTAGACGGCCACGATCGCCTCAACCTCGGCCTTTGCTTTTTCGGCTTCAGTTTTGGCCCTTGCAAGTTCGGAAGTCAACTGAGCCTCGAGCTCCCCTATCTTCTTTGCCTGAGCTGAACTATTTTCCTTCAGGCCTCAGAGCTGATTTTCGATCGATGACAATTGGGCCTGAACAGTCTCTTTTTCTGCAGCAAGACGGTCCATACCTTCTTTCCACCCCAAATACTCCGCCTTTATCGTACTGATCTCCTCGTGGAACTGCTCGATCCTCTCAATCTTCTGTTGTAGCTGTGAGACTAAAATATTAGCCACCGTTCCTGAATCAAGCCCATGGGTTTTTAAAATTTTCATTACCTACCCGATCAGGTCTGTCTGGTCTTGGTGAGCCTTGGCCAACTCGGCTCGAAGATCCTTGATCTCTTCCTCTTTTTGCCCACTAAGAAGTTTGAGGGCATTTCTCTCCTTCGAAAGCCCTCGGAAGTCAGCCTCACATCGGCTTAGCTCTGCCCAAAACTTAACGCCTACTGATGAAGAGCTAAAGCCTATATGAAAAAGTGAAAAAGTTATGAAGAAAATAGAAGAATATGACATCAACAAAGGGAATCGAGACCTACCTAATTCAAGGCTCATTGAGCCTTGAAGAAAAGATCCGATGCATCACTCGGGCCGGCAGCATCCTCGATACCTGTAAACAAATCACGGAAGGGGTCCTCTCCCTCATGAGCTTCGTCTACCTTGAGGGTCCCCAAAGCTCGGGCTTCCCGAATCGCCCTTTCGGAAAATGTAGGGAGAGTGGGCGAGTCTCTGATTACTATTGCCCCAAGTGAGTCACTTGGGGCGTTCTCCTCAGTTCGGAGGGCTTCAGGGCTGGTCCCTTCAGATGTACCCACCGTATGTTCACTTTGGTTGGAGGCATCCTCGATTTTCAACAACTCGGGGACTTTTCCCGAGTCATTCTCCGATATCCCCTCAGTTCGAGGCGGAGCCTCATCAACCGCCATCGATCCAGCCTCCTTTTGGGCATCGATGGTTTTCTTCACCCAGGCGACCAGTATGAATCCGTCATTTTCTTCTTCTTCGTCTTCATCCCTTATATGCCGAACAGATTCTTCAGTCAGAGGGATGATGTTCTTCCTCGGCTTATGAGCCATCCTTTTCTTAAGTTCTGGATCCTCAGAGGCAGAGGCCTTTTTTATCTTGTTGTCCTTCGCCAGTTTTGAAACCGGGGCCGAAGTCTTTTCCTCGCCAGATGGGGGCCTCATGACCGCATCTTTGCCCAAGCCTACATGCAAGAAAATTGGTTAAGTATAAGAGAGACATTTTGATCAAATCATCAGATATATGAAAAGGAGGCCTACCATGATTTTTGGCCTCCCATCGGCCCTTTAATAAATCGCGCCATGAGCGCTCGACATACATAAAGCTCGGGGCCAGGTCCCGAACCCAGCTCTCGAGATAGGAATTGCACGAGTCATCCAAGCAACCGCTACATCACGAAAAGGAATATCGATAAGAAGAAGTAAAGGGGAAAAACAATAAATAAGAACTAACAGTGGGATTATACTTACGCTTCATATTCCATCTCTAATGATATGGTATCTTCTCAGCCGGGATTAGGTCGGAAGTCCTCACTCGAACACACCAGCCAATCCAGCCTCGGTCCTTTTGCTCGTCTATGCTCGAGAACAGTATATTGGTGGCCCGACGTTGGAGTTTTATTAACCTGCCTCGATAGAGACGGGGGCTATATAACCTAATGAGGTGGTCGAGGGTGAAAGTCATCCCCTCGACTTTGCTCACGAAGAATCGGAGCAGAATAAAAATTCGCCAAAAAGAAGGATGGATTTGGCCTGGGATTATTTGATACTGACGATAAAAATCAACGATGATGGGGACGATGGGGCCTAGCGTGAAAGGGTAAGTATAAATACTTAAAAACCCTTCTACATGGGTAGTTATGTCCTCTTCAGTGGTAAGGATCACCACCTCTTTATCCCCCCCCCCAGTTACAATCTTTCTTTACCCGCTCGAGGTATTTCTCTGTTATTGAGCATAATTATCTTTAGGCTCGCATCTCCCTGGAACTGACGAAGCCTTATCGGTTTTAAAATTGGAGTTTAACACGCAACCCCGGGAATACACTCTTCAATACGGGGTTCCACCGCATTTTTCCGCCGGCCGGTTGAGAAGATGAAGCAACTTCTTTTTGTGGTACCGTATTTGAGTTTTTGCCATTTTTTGTATGAGTTTGAAGAAAGAAGGAAGTAGTAGGACTTGGTGTTTTCAGAAGGGGTTAACAACAAAACCTGAGGATTTCATAAAATGGAGAAACTTGAGAGAGGTAAAGGCTTTGGAGAAGAAAGTGAAAGTAAAATTTGAATCAATGAAGAGAGGGCCTATTTATGGGATTTACAGCGACGGTTCAAAAGTACTAGTGGCCGACCACCAACTGACACTCATTAATGACTTGGGGAACCGTACTGACGGGTCGTTTTCGGTCATTTACGAGGATGACATCATGACAATGATGACATCATGATAGGTCAAGCTAGAGAATCGAAGACTCAGTTCGTTCCTTGTCATTATATTTCAAAATACGAAGGCACTATCTGTATACGGTTAAAATTGGGCCCACCCGATTTTTCTATTTGACCAAGACGGGGAGTTTGCATCGAAGGATGGCCTCGTAACGGAATAGGCCGTATCACGAGGATAGGGTACCGAGTTCAGAACCGAGGTACTTGATAAGATCGAAGCTAGTAGGGATCGAAGCCAAACAAGACAGACATCGAGCAAGATTGAAGATAGCACAATAACAGTTTGGCGAGATATCCGTGACTGGTCGAGGATCACGGCGTAAATCTCGGTGACTGGTCTAGGATCATGGCGTAAATATCGGAACAGATCAAATAAAAAATGGTTAATTAGCTAATCATGGGATTTCCTTCTATAATTAGAGTTATACCATAAGTAGAACTCATCTACTATATAAAGGAGAGTATTAACCATTTGGTTAAGCACCTTTTGATAGACATAAAAAGCAATACAATTCTCTTTATTGTTCTTACAATTGTTATTCAGCTTGCTATACTTTCATAGTTCTTGCACCAATCAGTTCGAGGATGTCCAAACTCGAGGGATGAGTTTCATTCTAACACTGGTTTGCTTTACTTTATTGTTAATTTCTATTGTTCATCTTCACATTTATCATTTGGTATTAGGTGAAATCACGTGTCCTTAGAACCATATTTTAAGTTTAATTGTTATCCAATTTTAAGGGTAACACTAGTCTTGAAATATGAATTATTCCGAGAGTCTATGACCATATAAGGAGATAAAGAACCATAATTCCGCCAATATGAGAATAATGCTATTGTTAACTTCTATCGAAGAAAGGATAAGATGGATCGTGAAAGAAACGTGTTTCCCATAAAGTTTAATTTTCTCAACTTTATTTATGTATTGCATATCATTACTTCCTTAATTATTTTTGGTGAAGTCCATACTAAGGTACACTTACAATGTAATGATCTCGTATCACATGTTGTATTTAGGAATAATATGTCTTTTATAGTATGTGTTTGCATGAAGATAAGTATGAAATTCACTTATAAAAATACATGTTAAACATAAGCAGAAATGAATAAATAGTTGAACATATATTTAATTAAAACTTGAATAAGAGTTTTTGAAGTTATGTTAAAAAATAATATTTGAAAGTTTAAATTGTGTTTGGACATACATTTTATTTGAAAAAAAATATTTAAGTTTTGTGAATGAAATAAAAAATTTCACCCAAAAACTATCATAATTCAACTTTTGGGAATTTGAAAAAAAAAATTCAACTTGAAAAATAGTAGCCAAAATCAATGGCCAAACGGGAGGAGCATGAATAACTAATAGGATTATGTATAATCGCTGATACATAAGATTATCATGTTCAAGATCCCGGTATATATACTACGGACAAAGGTTATTTCTATACTCAACTTAATCAAAGATCTTAGATTCGAACTCTAAAAATGATAAACCTTTTTATAAGAACCCATTTTCTTATACAGTCAAACCTCTCGATAACAACCTCGTTTGTTCCGATATTTTTTGGCTGTTATAGTGAAGTGGTGTTAAAAAAAATATATATTATAACATAACATAAAAAATCGGTTCCATGAAAAACTTGATTTTTATAATGAAAGGCTGTTATATACAGATGCTGTTATAGAGATGTGTGACTGTAGTAGAACCTTTGCAACACGAATTATATTTAATCGGATTTGGTTTCAGATATCAAGTGGCTAAAGAAAAATACAGTAAATACCATGCAGTTGAAAGACTACAAGACAAGAAGTACATTTTGACCCAAAGTCTTGTTGCAAGTTGCAACAATAAGAATTACTAACAAAACATAGTGAATAGAATTATATTAGGCTATTCATAACTTTCCCTTTTTTCTCAAAACTAAACTCACACCAGCAAGAGTACATAATCTCGAGGCCTAACTTTAGTCATGACATTTAGGACATTTGCTGCAAATCTGATATTTACATGAGCAAATTTTACAAACTTTGCCGGCGACTTTGCCTCCTGGTTTTGCACCTTTTCGTATCCAACCCGGTATCTTACGGATGATTCCTGCACCCGTCTTCTGATCAGTAATGTTGTTTGAATTCATTGCTGCATCAAATTAGGTTATGTAGAGTAATGTATTAGTTATAGGTTAACCAATAAAGGAGGAAATTAAGAAGTGATAGTATTAGGTCTCAGCGTTGCAGACATAAATAAACTAGGATGAACGTGTTCCTCATTTAATTTTAAATAAAATGATCACACAATTGGCAGGACATGGCACTACTTCAGCTTACCGGAGACATAAACCCTTGATAGAAAGGCGTGGAGGTCGAGAATTAGGGTAGAAGGTTAGTAGGCAGTCGCGCATCTCTCTTGTCCTTACTAGTAATATCAGTGTTAATTAGTCTTGTATTTTCTTATTTTCAGTTTTTTTTCACTACCTACTGGTTCTTTCGCTTCGATTATCTTATTATCTTGCTGGTATTATTGCTTATTTCTACTGCTTTTTTATCCTTCCTTGAGTCGAGGGTCTATCGAAAATAGTCTCTCTACCTTCTCAAGAGAAGGGTAAGATTTGCATAAACATTATTCTTTCGAGACCCCACTTGTGGAATTATTCTAAGTTTGTTGTTATTGTTATTGATCACACAATTGGAAGAAATAAGGTTTCGAATGTTCAAGTCTTACAAAGATATTTTCACGTGGCCAAGAATAAAGAATCATGGACGCATGTAAGAATGCATGTTGCAGACATATAAATAATTAACTTGAAGTGTCCTTGATCTAGCAATAGAATTTAAACTATTATAAGAGGTAATCACCAAATTCAATAAAGATAAAAAGAAGAAACTTTTGCGGTGTTGTGATATCCTAAGATTACTAAATATTTTAGATGTAGAATGTCTCAGAAAGTTTCAAAATGTCCATTAAACTTTCAGTAAAATGTTAAATAATACTTATGTAAACATATACTCCCTTCGTTTCTATCATGTGTTTTACTTTCCTTTTAAATCCGTTTCAACAAAGAATGCCACCAACATTTAATAACTTTTTAATTCCGAAATTCCGATTTTTTTCATTAATAAGACTTCTGTATAAGATATTATGACATATTTAAGATCATAAAATTCAAAGAAATATGTTACATGAATATTTAAACATTTATAGCATTCGTTTGCAGACTCAAAATGTCAAAAATGAAAATAACTACTGGAGTAGTAATAGATTGAAGAAGTAAATAAACCTTGGGTAATTGGAGCAGCCGCCTTAGACATCTGCCTTGCATCAGCTTGTGAGGATATTACAATTAGCAAAATAGCCAAAGAAAGGCAAAGAAAAAGGTTAGTTTTGGAAAACATTTTGATGAGCTATTTGGAGTTTCAATTTTTTTACTGTAAAAAGGAAAACAATGTTTCTCCCCTATTTATAGAACTTAATAATGTCTCGTGCAACTGTCAGAACAACTTGTTCTAAATAAGGGAGAAAAATGATGTGCCCGCCAAGGTTGATTGAGTTACTGTGAAGTCCTACTGTGAAGTCACGCCCGTCAAGGTTGATTGAGTTAGTTGGGTGAGTGGTTTTCCACATGGGAGATCTGAGATCGATTTCCCTCACTAGCAGTCTTCTCAGTCAGAGCTCGTCGCACCGGATGTGCCTAATGCTGTTTATATCTCCTGTGTGATGTGCGAGCAATTGCACAGTGAGCTAGTTATTCAGTGCGCACCCGAAGAATAGCGGCTGTGGGCGAATTGTTTTAACGGGAAACAATGGGCCAAATATAGATAATTGGTGGCCGAGTGACTCCAACTCTTGCCCAAGACCATATAACAACCCATCCCTCAACAAATATGGGACACCTTAACACAGATACAGAACTAGGATTTGATGTTTATAGATTTTCAATTTATTACGAACTCATAGTTTATCTTAGTTATTAGGTTCATAATTAAATACTTATACATATTTTATGTATTTACTAATACAAATACAAGGTTTAAGCTGAGTTCGTTTGAACCCGTGACTAATGCTCTTCCTTTGCCCCTGCTTAACACCCCGCACGCTCGAACGAAGAAATGAATTTTAAACATAATTCAGCTCTAAAAAATAGTTAGTCTTGAAATATGAATTATCTCGAGAGTCTGTGACCATAAAAGGAGACAAACAACCATAATAATTCCCCCAATATGAGAATAATGCTATTGCTAACTTCTATCAATGAAAGGATAAGATGTATCGTGAAAGAAACGTGTTTCCCATAATGTGTCTTGAGTCAAGTTTAACTTTTTCAACTTTATTTATTTATTGCATATCATTACTTCCTTAATTATTTTTGGTGAAGTCCATACTAAGGTACACTTACGATGTAATGATCTCGTAACACATGTTGTATTTAGGAATAATATAGTATCTTTTATAGTATAAGTGTTTGCATGAAGATAAGTATGAAATTTACTTATGAAAATGGATGATAAAATATAAGCAGAAATGAATACATAGTTGAACATATATTTAATTAAAACTTGAAAAAAGAGTTTTTGAAGTTATGTTGAAAAATAATATTTGAAAGTTGAAATTGTGGTTGGACATGCATGTTATTTGAAAAAAAAAATATTAAAATTTTATGAGTGAAAGAAAAAATTTCACCCAAAAACTGTCGTAAATCAACTTTTGGGAAGTAGAAAAAAAAATTTAACTTAAAAAATAGTAGCCAAAATGTATAGCCAAACGGGAGCATAAATAACTAATAGACTTGCTAACTAAATTTGATACCAACTTTTGACATTTCAACTAATAGGCTTGCTCTTATTGGACACTTTAATATTACTTAATTTGCGCTTATTAAACACAATACGCTGGCAAAACATGATCGTCAACTTGGTACCACAATGTTAATAGACTACAAGACAAGACATGTCGACCTATACTTTATTGCAAATTGCAACAGCAAGGACAAAACAAAACAAAACACAAACTGAAAATGTAACAAGTGGAAAATGAATAGAGGCTGTTATAAAATAAAAGCAACTTAATAAAACATGAACAAGACATGTTGTTATGAAATAAAAGCAATTTAGTAAAACATGAACAAGAAATGGAGATAGAGAGAAGGAAGAGATTTTCTTCTTCAATTATGTGTATTTTTTTATCTATTACAAGGCCTTTATATAGGCATGAAAAGTGAAGAAAAATATATCATTGAATATGTCATTAAGTATAGAAATATGTCATTGAATATATCATTAAGCATTTGAGAAGATCATGAAGGAATAGTAGACATCCACCATAATTTGATTTTTGTTATAACACTCCCCCTTGGATGTCCATAGATAATGTGCCTCGTTAAAACTTTATTAGGAAAAAATCCTATCGGGAAAAAATCCCAGTGAAGGAAAAAGAGTACACATGTTTAGAAATACGCCTTTTGGTTGCCTCGTTAAAAATCTTGCAAGGAAAACCCAGTGGGACAAAACCTTGTAAGGAAAAAAGAGTACAACACGTATTAACTCCCCCTGATGAGAGTATCAATTCACATCCTTGAGCCTTCGCATCCCAATCTTGAACACAAGTTTCTTGAAGGTTGACGTCGGTAGAGATTTGGTGAACAAATCAGCCATAGTATTACTTGAACGGATCTGTTGTACATTGATATCACCATTCTTTTGAAGATCATGTGTGAAAAATAACTTTGGTGAAATTTGGTTTGTCCTATCCCCTTTATGAATCCTCCCTTCAATTGGGCTATGTATGCTGCATTATTTTCATACAAAATTACGGGTAGTTTGTCACACTTCAAATCACATTTGTCTCGAATAAGATGTATTATAGACCTCAACCATACACATTCTCGACTTGCTTCATGAATAGCAATTATCTCAGCATGATTAAATGAAGTAGCCACGATTGATTGCTTAGTCGATCACCAAGATATGGCAGTGCCTCCATATGTAAACACATAGCCTGATTGAGATCGAGCCTTGTGTGGGTCATATAAATACCCAGCATCGGCATAACCAATAAGATCGGGACTACAATCATTGCCATAAAATAATCTCATATCAGTAGTCCCTTTTAGATACCGCAATATGTGTTTGATTCCATTCCAATGTCTCATTGTCGGAGCAGAGCTATATCTTGTTAAGACATTAACTGAAAAAGTTATGTCAGACCTTGTAATGTTAGAAAGATATATTAGTGCACCAATTGCACTAATATATGGTACTTCAGGACCAATAAGCTCTTCATTATTTCCATGAGGTCCGAATGGATGTGCTTTATTCATATATAATCGCTTTAAAATCATTTTGGTGTATGCTGATTGATGGACAAAAATTCCATATTTTATATACTCAATTTGTAGACCAAGATAAAATTCTGTCTTTCCAAGATCTTTCATTTCAAATTTTTTCTTTAAATAGTCTAGTGCTTTAGGAATCTCCCTAGGAGTTCCAATGATATTTAAATCATCAACATACACAGTGATTATAACAAATTTAGATCCGAATCTTTTTGTAAAGATACAAGAACAAATTGAATCCTTCTTGTACCCTTCTTTCAGCAGGTACTCACTCAGGTGACTATACCACATGCGCCCTGATTGTTTCAATCCGTATAAGGATTTTTGAAACTTTATTTAATAAATTTCTTAGAAACCTTAATATGCTTCAGAACAATTTAAATCCTTCAATGATTTTCATTATACGCATATCACATTTTTCTTGTATTGCCAGATTAAACCCTGAAATGGCGACATCCACCACAGGAGAACATGTCTCTATATAATCAATGCAAGGATATTTACAAATTTTCTAGTGACACAAGTCGTCTTTATGTTTATCGACTTGACCTTTTTTTTCCGCACAAGAACGCATTTATACCTCCACTGGCTTTATACTTTCAGGTGTTGGGACTATCCGTCCAACTTCATAATTTTCAGGTGAAATCAATTTTCATTGCGTATTTTTTATTTGGCCAATCATTTATCTGTCCAAATTTCATGATAGATTTGAGCTCAAGATCCTCGTCAATATTAATAATATTGAGCGCTACATTATATTAACAATATCGTCGACGATCATTTTATATCGGTTCTACTATTACCCAATAAAGACATAACTTATTGAGATCTCTTTATCTTATTATTTTCAGGTACCTGAGCCTTTCCCATGAGGTCTTATGAAGTATTATGTCGTGGTGCTCTTCTAGAGCACTTGCCTCCTTATTATGACCATCTTGAACATTTGCTCCTCTCCTTTTTCAAAGAGTTTTATCTTTGGAACAGATTAGTCTATTATGCTTCATGCATGCCATAGACTCTATTCATTATGAACTTTATTTTATTTGGAGCATTAGCAGCTTAATATGATATTTAACTTTGGGTCAGCAAATACGTCTGGCAATATTTTGCAAATGAATTATCCCTTGAACTTCAAGATCACATTTTCTCATACGAGGATTTAGATGTACTCATAATAATTCATTACATGCATTACTTTTTCAGCTACCTATTTTCTCCCCCTATTGTTGGGATCACCGACACATATCCCTAGCCTTATTTGGGGATCCATCTTTGTATATTGTGGTGGAACAATTAAATTATATAGCACATTCATATTTCTAGATGGAAATTATTTGGTTCCTGACCCTGAACCGATTATGATAGGGAGAACTTATCTAAATTTGGCTAGATGCGTACAAGTGCTGTTGTATATTAAATAATACATCACATACCAAATTTTATTTTGGCAATTTTGTTCTCATAACTAATGGTTTAGCTATAATTGGAGGCATACAATTTCTGCTAAACCAACTTGATTTGAACCAGTATTATCAAGATAAATAATCATAATTTATATTTTGGAACTGTGCTCTAATAATTTAAGCAATCAATCTTGCAAAAGCCAAACTGCAAGTTGATAACAAATGCACATGTGACCAAAGAATAGATGCATCTATTAAAATCATATAATAGTAAACGGTCGACATGGCAGGTGACTGAGCCCATATATTTATCACCTTTTATTAGTAAATCAAAGGATTCAATCCCAACTTTAACTGATATATCATGAGAATAAGCAGCACAAGAGAATTCTTGAAGAATCTTATATTTCTTCAATATATGTCAATGTAATTCTCAATTAATTTTTCGCATTATAATTGAACCGAGCTGGTCAACCAGTCATGCCAACTAATATTTGTTTTAGTAAACCTCTAGTTTACTTGTGACATATGATTCCATCATCATGCTTATATTTGTGTAGTACAAATAGAAAGAAAATCGGGTAATCTTTCATATTTATCCGTTATGATTATAGAAATATGAAAATATTCAATATTCCTTTCATTTATAGTCTCAATATGCCAACCACTTTAACTAATACATTTGAAACTCAAAAAGTTTCTTTTGAGACTTTACAATATCAATGTCGTGAATACTTTTATTCATCCGGGTAGTAACAAATTAATTTTTTTCGGAGCTCTTAATAATTTTTGTACTACAAGATCTTTTGTCACACTATTCATATAGTAAATGTCTCCTTCATGGAGAAAATTATATCATAATAAATTGTCATTGTCAAAATCATCATAAGAAAAATATTTTTTTTTGCTTTAATTTTGCCTTTAATAACCTTCTATAAGGCACAACAAAATATGTTTTTTGGCGTATCACATGTACGCGACCAATGACATATTCATGTAAATGCACAATAATATTTATTCTCTTTATTTTACTCAAACCTCCCTCAGAGGTGAGTTGTGTGGTATTCATCCAATCATGTATTGCATGTCTTTATTCATTACTTTTATAACATATTACAACATTCACCTTTAGGAATGGGTCTGCATTCTCAATGCTTATCACAAGTCACATTCTCTTCAATGAATGTATCATAATCGGCGGCGTGCTTTATTATTTTGCATACAAATTTGATGGTAAACATTGCCTTCAATGTATGTATCATAATCGGCGGCGAGCTTTATTATTTTGCATACCAACTTGATGGTAAACATTACCTTCACATTTTGAAGAACTATTATTATTATTATTATTGTGAAGGCAATGTTTACCTCTTGAGTTAAACTATTCATAATGTCATTTGGATATAATTCTCAACAATAGACTTTCGTTTACTCAAATCAGCTAAGTAATTAGTGTCAAACAGATATATGAAAATACAAAATAATATTGAAAATTCACATGTGGTCTTTGCTACAATAAGCTTACTTCAAGATCAAAGTGATATGACTAGAACATTAAAGAAAAATAATATATCAAATAGAATAATATAGTACTACTAGTTACCATGCACTTTTATGGAAACTAAGTATTATGCTCTCAAGAAAAACGAAGAGATATAGCATAAACTTTAACTGAAAAAATACTGGAATGACTCTACCATCTTGTTGCCTCCCATATCAGTTATAAAATAGGAGCAATTATGTATTTTAAGTCATAAGAAACTAAACTCTTTTTTTTATTTAATGGAGTGTACTAAGAATATCGTGTACAAATAATAAAAAATTGGGTTGCAGAGATACAAACTCACTCAATTTTTCAATATACGAGAATTAAAAGTTTTGATCGGCCAATGCTAATTCAAAATATTTTTCTATTTGGATCGTATATTTATTTATCAATAATGTATGCTAGTTGTGCTATTAAGATTACCCGAGAGAAACTTACCTCACGTTACCTTTTCAAAAGTCAGAATGGCGCATGATGGTCAAGCATATATTTTATAGGAAAATGTTCAGTTAAGGGAAATTTTACATAAGGTTCTTGCTTTTTTTAACTAAGGAACCAAAGTTCCTCAAATGACTTTGCAAAAGCTGTAGTAGCTCCCCAATTTCTTGTACTTCATTTGGTCTTTGGTTTAGTACGTAACTCTTGGCTGCATCATTATATACTTATGATTCTTATAATAAGATCTATATAACTAGGATACGAGATGAAAGAGATCAGATCAAACTTACAATAAATATTAGAAACTCGTTCATTGAAATGGATATTGATAATGCAACAAAATAAAATAAGTAAAATATGGAGTAGTAATTAGTTTACATTTAAGTATTTTCCTTTATAAAGTAAAACACTTAAGAATATGAATGGATTTGTAAGAAGAAAATACTTAGCATTGGAAACTTTCATAACAAATAAAGAACCTATGAGAAAAATGAATAAGAAAATGAATTAATTAAAAAGGATTAGAAAACATATCTTAGCATTAGCATTATATGCCTTATCACAGTGTACTGGTCTCCTCAACCTTATTGTTACTCCAGTTATGTTTGATACCATTCTTTGAAATTGCTAAATGAGAAAGAAAAGCTTATCTCTTCAAGATGAATATTAGGCACGGCAGGAACATGCCTTTTATGATGTAGGACAATTTTGTAGATATAAGTAACTCAATTGATTAGGCATCGTGCTGATAACGTGTTATAAAATAAAAATAACTTAGTAAAACATGAACAAGATATGTTGTTATGAAATAAAAGCAATTTAGTAAAACATGAACAAGAAATGGAGATAGAGAGAAGGAAGAGATTTTCTTCTTCAATTATGTGTATTTTTTTTATCTATTACAAGGCCTTTATATAGGCATGAAAAGTGAAGAAAAATATGTTATTGAATATGTCATTAAGCATAGAAATATGTCATTGAATATGTCATTAAGTATTTGAGAATATCATGGAGGAATAGTAGACATCCACCATAATTTGATTTTTCTTATAACAGAGGCTAGTTTTTAAATAAAAAAAAGGTTTTTCACTCGATATTTAGTATTTGTATTGAAATTTGACTAAATTCGGAATAGGACTGTCATATGCTCCCCCGTTTCAATTTACGTAAATCTATTTTCTTTTTAATCCGTACCAAAAAGAATGATCCGTTTTCGTATTTAGAAATAATTTACTTTTATACAATGATTTATAATTAGACAAAATATATGTGTCTCATTTTACACCAAATTCAAAAGTTTTTTTTAAAATATCATGCCCAATTAAAAGGTTCGCATAAATTGAAACGGAAGGAGTATAATCTAAAGACCAAGCGTTAGACACAAAGGCCATAACAGGTTGAACAATAGTTACCATATATCTTTGCCAAGTCCGATGATTCTACCAAAATTTCGCAGTAAATGGTGGCCATGTAACATGACTCCCTTGGCCTCAATATTGTTGCTTCAATTCATTGCTGCATCAAAAGTTTATGTAGAGTATCGCGTTAGTCAGTGGTGGAAGCAAGATTTTTACCAAGGGGAATCAAAAATTTTTAAAAAAATAAATACCTAAAAATGTTGAGGAGATTCAATACCTTATAATATATATTGAAGTTTTTTTAATCTTATACGATGTCATTTTCGGCGAAGGGGGTTCCGCTGAACCTCATTCCCGCCACCTAGTTCCGCTCATGTATTAGGGAATTTAAAATACACTAACAACTCCTTGTAAATTGGTTGCACTTTTTCCCAATGGTGAAGCTATATAGGTCAAGGGATGCCAGTTAAACACCTTTCGCTTGAGAATTGTACTGTGTATATAGGTCAAATATTACTTTGTATATATTATATTGAATGTGGAACACTCCTTAACATTCTTGACGAAATTTCTCGCTTTGCCATTGCTATCTCTCATCTTTATTTTTTGCTGAATAAAGGACAGTCTATTATTTTAAAAGCACAGGAACAATTTAGTTATTACATAGCATAGGGATAGACCGCATTGCAGTTTTTCCTAATTTACCTTTAATAAAAACTGGTAAAATAAAAGTCAGAGGTGTTTCCAAGTACATAATGTTATCTTCCTCCGTTGATATATGTTGTGTGGTGCTTCCATACTTGGCCAAGGTATCTGCTACAGTGTTGCCTTCCCGGTATACATGTGTCATTTCTGCCACTCCAATAGCATCAAGAAGAAAACTGCAGTCATAAAGAAGATGTGAGTAGCGAAGTTGTTCGTCTTTAAATAAGTTACATAATACCTGTGAATCTGTTTCCACTACAGTGGGAAAGCAATTTTTTGTGAAGGATAGTTCTAGTCCAGTCATTAGTGCTAGCAGTTCAGCATGGAGAGCGTCTGTTATAGCTGCCTTGTGCGCGAATCCCACTATCCAATTACCATTATGGTCTCTGATGATTCCACCAGTGCCACTATTTTGATTATTTTGATCATAAGCTCTATCAATGTTTAGCTTGTAATGGTTAGTAGGTGAGTGCCATCTTATTGGTATGTGAAGCTTAGGTTTTGGGTTCGCAGTGATTTGTGCGATTGAGATGAATTCAGCAACTTGGGTCTTAATTTTGGTTTGGAAAGCGATTGAGGTTGTGTGGTTAAATAGGTTAGAGTTCCTATTAAGCCAAGTGTTCCACAGTATGAAAGGTATTAAGGTGGAGTTTGGGGTTTTGATGGAGGCATTTGTTGTGTTGATGGTAGTGTCTTTGATACACGTATCCTTTAACCAGTGGACAAATTTGTGCGTTTGTGATTTTTGGAGATTGAATAAAGTTCATAAGTGGTATGAATTTTTGCACGCGAAGAAGATGTGATATATGTCTTCTACTTCTGTTGGACAGAATTGGCAAAGGTTATTTTGGAGTATATTTTTTTTGAATAGGAATTCTTTGGTAGGTTACTTGTGGTGCACAAGTAACCACATGAAGTATTTCAGCTTGTTCAAACACTTGAGTTGCCAGATCCAAGTGTTAATAAAGGTGTTTGGTGGTTTTATTAGGTTATTGATTTGTAGTTGTTGTAGATAGGCTGACTTTGTGGTAAAGTTTCTAAGGGGTGTTTGGGTCCAGAGGGATTGATCAGGTTTTTGTGAGAAAGGGATGTAGATCTTGTTGATTTTGTGTATGGTATCATGGTGTAGTGGTAGAGATAATGTATCATAATTCCATGAATGATTTGTAATGATTGAAGACACTTTTTGTTGTTCCTCCATGTATTGTAGAGGTTCCGGAATTGAATATCTTAAACAGGTATTATTAGGGATCCAGTTGTCATGCCAGAGGTTTATTTTTTTCCAATCTCCTATGTTGAATAGAGAATTTGCTTTTGACATGCTATTCTAAATGTATGAAAGAGCAGGTTTTGCGTCGAGTGTGTCTACTCGTCTATGTTGGACATATTTTGCTTGTAGAAGTTTTACCCAGAGTGATTGATTGTTCTAATGGAATCGCCAAAGTAGTCCTGCTAGCGTTGCATAATTCTTTTCACTAATTTTATAAAGCCCAAGTCCTCCGAGCTCTTTTGGAGTGGTTATATAGTCTCCCAATTAACAAGGTGGACTTTTCTTTTTTCTTTAGTTGAACCCCATGGGAAGTTTCGTTGGATACGAACTATGTGGTTCCTAGTAGAGGTTGGCAGTAGGTTATTTTGCATGGAATAGTTTAGAATGGTGGTTAGTACAGAGTGTATGAGGTGTGGTTCTACCTCCCATGTTGAGAGTGTTTGCGTTCCATCCTGTGAGCTTGTTATTCATTTTATCAATTATGAATTGATAGTCTTTGCCTTTGGGGGAATTGTTAGTTAGGTGGAATCACATGTATTTACTAAAGTTGGTAGCCTTGCGGATGTTTAGGGCACTGGTAAGGCACTCTTGAGTGGCGAGCGGCACATTTTTGGAGAAAAAAAGTTTTGATTTAGAGAAATTAATTTTTTGCCTTGATTGGAGGTGGAGAGAGTTGAATATATTAATGATAGTGTTGGCATTGTGTAGGTCAGCACCAGCGAATAGTATCATCCGCAAAAAGCAGGTGACTGTGCTTTCTCTCATCTTTTCATTGTCATTTCTCCTCCTTGTTTCTTTTAACCCTACTAGGAGAGAAATCTGTGACTGTAAAAGGGTATTGCATAAGTTACTGATTAACAATATTCATTATAAAAAGGGGTTAAATTTGCGGAATAGTATATCTATGAGACTAATATATGATTACGGAATAGTATTCGGATTAAACTTTATACTGTTCAAGGCAAAATTAATAATTAGCTTGTAAAGGAGTGCTGGATTCATGTTAGAGGTATCCTATATGTAATCTTTGCTGTAAATATTGAATATGGCATAATCCACTACCGCCCCATTATTGTAAGAGAGGGCAAAGAAAGAGAAATCAATTTATCTGCGGAGCAAATTGCTCTTCCAAATTAAGCTCCTATAATGTCTTCGGGATCAAGTAATTATTATATAATTGCTGATACATAAGATTACCATGTTCAAGATTCCGGTATATATACTAAGGATAAAGGTTATTTCTATACTCAACTTAATCAAAGATCTTAGGTTCGAACTCGAAAAATGATAAACCTTTTTATAAGAACCCGTTTTCTTGTACAGTCAAACCACTCGATAACAACCTCGTTTGTTCCGATATTTTTTGGCTGCTATATATAGTGAAGTGCTGTTAAAAAAAACATATATTATAACATAACATAAAAAATCAGTTCCAAGAAAAACTTGATTTTTATAGTGAAAGACTGTTATATACGGATACTGTTATAGAGAGGTCTGACCAAAGTAGAACCTATGCAACGCGAATTAGATTTAATCGGATTTGATTTCAGATATCAAGTGGCTAAAGAAAAATACAGTACAGTACCATACAATTACAGTACCATACAATTGAAAGACTACAAGACAAGAGGTACATTTTGACCCAAAGACTTGTTGCAAGTTGCAACAATAAGAATTACTAACAAAACATAGTGAATAGAATTATATTAGGCTATTCATAACTTTCCCTTTTTTCTCAAAACTAAACTCACACCAGCAAGAGTACATAATCTCGAGGCCTAACTTTAGTCATGACATTTAGGACATTTGCTGCAAATCTGATATTTACATGAGCAAATTTTACAAACTTTGCCGGCGACTTTGCCTCCTGGTTTTGCACCTTTTCGTATCCAACCCGGTATTTTACGGATGATTCCTGCACCCGTCTTCTGATCAGTAATGTTGTTTGAATTCAATGCTGCATCAAATTAGGTTATGTAGTGTAATGTATTAGTTATAGGTTAACCAATAAAGGAGGAAATTAAGATGTGATAGTATTAGGTCTCAGCGTTGCAGACATAAATAAACTAGGATGAACGTGTTCCTCGTCTAATTTTAAATAAAATGATCACACAATTGGCAGGACATGGCACTACTTCAGCTTACCGGAGACATAAACCCTTAATAGAAAGGCGTGGAGGTCGAGAATTAGGGTAGAAGGTTAGTAGGCAGTCGCGCATCTCTCTTGTCCTTACTAGTAATATCAGTGTTAGTCTTGTATTTTCTTATTTTCAGTTTTTTTCCACTACCAGTAAGTCTTGTATTTTCTTATTTTCAGTTTTTTTCCACTACCTACTGGTTCTTTCGATTCGATTATCTTATTATCTTGTTGGTATTACTGCTTATTTCTACTGCCTTTTCATCCTTCCTTGAGTCGAGGGTCTATCAGAAACAGTCTCTCTACTTTTTCAAGACAAGGGTAAGATTTGCATAAACATTATTCTTTTGAGACCCCACTTGTGAAATTATTCTAAATTTGTTGTTATTGTTATTGATCACACAATTGGCAGAAACAAGGTTTCGAGTGTTCTAGTCTTACCTCTCTCCAAAAGTAAAAATATTTTCACGTGTTTTTCTATGAAGAAAGAATCATGGCCGCATGTAAGAATGCATGTTGCAGAGATATAAATAATTAAATTGAATTGTCCTTCCTCTAGCAATAGAATTTAAATTATTATAAGAGGTAATCACCAAATTCAATAAAGATAAAAAGAAGAAACTTTTGCGGTGTTGCGATATCTTAAGATTAGTAAATATTTTAGATGTAGAATGTCAAAATTTCAAAATGTCCATTAAACTTTCAGCAAATTATTAAATAATACTTATGTAAACATATACTCCCTTCGTTTCAATCATGTGTTTTGCCTTTCTTTTAAATCCTCTTCAACAAAGAATGCCACCAACATTTAATAATTTTTTAATTCCGAAATTTCGATTTTTTCATTAATGAGACTTCTGTATAAGATATTATGACATATTTAAGATCACAAAATTCAAAGAAAAATATTACATGAATATTTAAACATTTATAACATCCTTTGCGGACTCAAAATGTCAAATATGAAAATAACTACTGGAGTATTAATAGATTGAAGAAGTAAATAAACCTTGGGTAATTGGAGCAGCCGCCTTAGACATCTCCCTTGCATCAGCTTGTGAGGATATTACAATTAGCAAAATAGCCAAAGAAAGGCAAAGAAAAAGGTTAGTTTTGGAAAACATTTTGATGAGCTATTTGGAGTTTCAATTTTTTTTTCTGTAAAAAGGAAAACAATGTTTCTCCTCTATTTATAGAACTTGTCAGAACAACTTGTTCTAAACAAGGGAGAAAAATGACAAAAAGAAACTCTTCACAAAGACCAATTGTGAAGTCACGCCTGCCAACGTTGATTGAGTTGGTTGGGTGAGTGGTTTCCCACATGGGAGATCTGAGATCGATTCTCCTCACCAGCAGTCTTCTCAATCAGAGCTCGTCGCACCGAACGTGCTTAATGCGGTTTATATCTGTGTGATTTGAAAGCAATTGCATAGTGAACTAGTTATCCAGTGCGCACCCGAACGATAGCGGCTACGAATATCCAAGGCATTTTTAAGAAAAAACAAAAAGAAGGTCGTCACATAGCCACTTGACAAATAGATCAACTTGGGGCGAATTGTTTTAACGGGAAACAATGGGCCAAATGTAGATAATTGGTGGCCGAGTGACTCCAACTCTTGCCCAGACCATATAACAACTCATCCCTCAACAAATGTGGAAAACTTTAACACCAGATACAGAGCTAGGATTTAAAGTTTATAAATTCTTAATTTATCACGAACTCATAGTTTATCTTAGTTATTAGGTTCATAATTAAATACTTATAGATATTTTATGTATTTACTAATACAAATACAAGGTTTAAGTTGAGTTCGTTCGAACCCGCGACTAATGCTCTTCCTGATCAGCCCCTGCTTAATACCCCGCATGCTCGAACGAAGAAATGAATTTTAAACATAATTCAGCTCTAAAAAATAGCTAGTCTTGAAATGTGAATTATCTCGAGAGTCTGTAACCATATAAGGAGACAAACAACCATAATAATTCCGCCAATATGAGAATAATGCTATTGCTAACTTCTATCGATGAAAGGATAAGATAGATCGTGAAAGAAACGCGTTTCCCATAATGTGTCTTGAGTCAAGTTTAATTTTTTCAACTTTATTTATTTATTGCATATCATTACTTCCTTAATTATTTTTGGTGAAGTCCATAATAAGGTACACTTACAATGTAATGATCTCGTATCACATGTTGTATTTAGGAATAATATATCTTTTATAGTATAAATGTTTGCATGAAGAAAAGTATGAAATTCACTTATGAAAATGCATGATAAAACATAAGCAGAACTGAATACATAGTTGAACATATATTTAATTAAAACTTGAAAAAAAATAAATTGAAATTATGTTGAAAAATAATATTTGAAAGTTGAAATTGTGTTTGGACATGTATGTTATTTGAAAAAAATGTTAAAGTTTTGTGTGTGAAAGAAAAAATTTCATCCAAAAACTGTCATAAATCAACTTTTGGGAAGTTGAAAAAAAACTTTTTAACTTGAAAAATAGTAGCCAAAAAGGAGTCAAGAAAAATACTGCTTAAGATATATATAGTTGTAAACCACACAGAGAAGCGTAATAGATATAAAGAAATTGGCGAGATTGTCTCTTTAAAACTGTTAAAAGGCCACTAAAAGGTGCCAGGACACAAATTATATCAATTATTTTCAGATGAGAAAAATAATCTTATTATCTCAAATTATCATTTGTTTTGAGCATGTACTCATACTTTCTCAATAATCAAAATTCAATGTAAAATTTATCACAATCATTCCTATTTTTTTAAAAAAATTAGAGCATTCTAATGCAGGATAAAAAGGAAAACTTATTACTTATTACATGTAATTCACACTATAACTACAAGCCTGCAACATACTAAAAGAGTAACAATATATATATATATATTGTGTGTGTGTGTGTGTGGCAAAAACACCAACAATGAGAAGAAAAAGTAAAAAAAAAAAAAAAAAAATTCTATACAAAGGATTTCTAGTGAAACAGAGAAGAATGGTCAATGAAGAAGAAGACACAAAAGTGTCGAAAAAGAGAAGATGTGCTTTAGTATTTATAGTATCCAAAATACAAGTAGTAACTTACATTGAGTAATAGGAAAAGAAAGTGTAACGTATATTAAGTAATTGTAATAGAATAAGTATTAAGTGTATTAGTAATTATTAATAAATGTGTTTATTACTAATGGTCAGAATGGTTAAATCAAGTAAATTCTTAGGAATTCTTTGAGATCTTATATGAACCAGTAATGGAAGTCTTTATGGACGAAGGGAAGTTATATGTGTAAATAGTAACGGCTAGGTGAGAGAAATGAGAAATTTGGCCGTTAATATTTTCTTTTGAAACTTAAATAAATATAATGAGATGTAATAAATAGGATAGAGTCAATTTCCAATTACAAAACAATTTAAATGAAAAGAATGAAAAGAAAATACAAAAAAAGAAAGAAAAACAAAATAGGATCCTTGGTCAAAGAGAGGTGTCAAGTCACTCTTTTATTAAACACAATACGCTGGCAAAACATGAATAGTCAACTTGGTAAATAAACACTATTCTTTTCACGAATTAAAAGTACATGCAGTACCACAACAAGACAAGACGTCGACCTAGACTTTATTGCAAGTTGCAACAGCAAGGACAAAACAAAACAAGACACAAACTAAAAATGTAACTAGTGAAAAATGAATAGAGGCTAGTTTCTTTTTTTTTTAAAAGGGTTTTCACTCTATATTTAGTATTTCTATTGAAATTTGACTAAATTCGGAATAGGACTGTCATATACTCCTCCGTTTCAATATACATAAATATATATTTTTTTTAAACCGTACCAAAAAAGAATGATCCGTTTTCGTATTTAGAAACAATTTACATTTATACAATGATTTATCGTCAGATAACATATTTGTACCTTATTTTATAACAAATTCAAAAGTTTTTTTTTAAACATCATGCCCAATTAAATAGGTTCACATAAATTGAAACGAAAGAGTATAATCTAAAAAACAAGCGTTAGACACAAAGGCCATAACAGGTTGAACAATAGTTACCATATATCTTTGCCAAGTCCGATGATTCTACCAAACTTTTGCAGTAAATGGTGGCCGTGTAACATGACTCCCTTGGCCTCAGCATTGTTGCTTCAATTCATTGCTGCATCAAACGTTTATGCAAAGTTAGTGGTGGAAGCAAGATTTTTATTAATGGGATTTAAAAAATTTAAAAAAAGTAAATACCTAAAAATGTTAAGGAGATTCAATACCTTATAATATATATTGAATTTTTAAAAATCTTATACGGTGTAATTTTCGGCAAAGGGGGTTCCGCTTGTCACGACACAAAATCCATTAAAGGTCGTGATGGCGTCGGATACCGTTGTCAGGTAAGCCAAAAATAAATACTTAACTTGTTTCTCATTTTAATATTTTTGAAATCATATTTCCTTCAATTAAATGATAAAATATGAAATTTACAAAATAAATAATAATATTTTTAACAATTTCAATACAGTGCAACCCATAATCGCCCCAAAATCCGGTGTCACAAGTGCATGAACCTCAACTAAGAATATAAAATAAAATCAACATCTGTACGGAATACAAATTGGACAGAAAAATATAAATACTCTGAGGGAGACTCTGCTGGCTGCGGACTCGTAACGTGAAATGTATCTCACCTAAGTTCCCGCAATAACCGCAGCTCGGCACTCACAAGGCCACTAGACATATATGCACCTGTACAAAAATGTGCAGCAAGTGTAGTATGAGTATGTAAATAAATGCGTACCCAGTAAGTATCCCGCCTAACCTCAAAGAAGTAGTGACGAGGGGTCGACTTCGACACTTACTATGGGCTATAAATAAATAAAATAATATAATTAAATTAGGCCTGGATTAAATAATACGGTTGCAAGCCCAATATTTTGAAGTAAGTAAGCAGTTCTTTTATAATTAAGAACTCTCCAAATTTCTTTTCCATTATTTAACAATTTATCTCAGGCAAGGAGGTAATATTATTTATTGTAAATTTCAAAGCAATCAATTAAATCATGCGCAAATTATGTCGAGGTCGTACGGTCCACTCCAACATAAATATTTAAATTGTGCACTGCCCGGACATGAGCATAATAGTAGCTACGCACAGACTATCGTCACCTCGTGCGTACGTAGCCCCCACAAATAGAAGCACATATTAAATTAATTCAATTCCCTCTTACAAGGTTAGAAACGAGACTTACCTCACTCCGAGATTCCATAACCTGCACAAAAACCCTTCCAATGACTCACACCGATGCCCATCGCTCCAAAACTAGTCAATAAACTTGCAAATCCATAAATATATACTCTAATACTAATTACAATCCAATTTATAACAAATTCCTAACTCCACTTGAAAAGTCGATAAAAATCACCCTCGGGCTCACGTGCCCGGATTCCAAAAATTTTCAAAGATAAACATTATCCATGACACTACGAACTCAAATATATAATTAATTTTCCATTCCATGTCCAAATTCGTGGTCAAAATCCAAAATACTAAATTTTAGGTTTTCTACCTAAATCCCATAATTTTTACTAATTTTCATGCTTAAATCCTCGTAAAATCCATGTATTTAACTTATAATAAGTGGAAATCACTTACCTTGCGATGCTTGATGAAAATCTTCCCTTGGAGCTCTCCAAAATCGCCCCAACCAAATAAAAAATGAGAGAAAATGGGCCAAAACCCGATTTTAAAAGAACCCTTCTGCCCAGAAGACTTTCGCATTTGTGGTCCACTAGCCGCTTTTGCGGCTCCGCACCTGCGGACATTCCGCATCGCAGGTGCAGCTTTCCATCACACCCAGCCAAGTCTGCTTCTGCAGACAAACACCCGCTCCTGCGGTCACGCTTCTGCGGAGCCTTGACCGCTCTTGGGGATGCGCATCAGCGCCCCCAACTCTGCATCTGCGGCCCTTTTTCCCAGGTGATCCAAGACCGCTTCTGCGACCATAATGCCGCACCTGCGGGCTCGCACCTGCGGCCCTTTATCGCAGGTGCGATTGTACCAGACACCAGCTGCTTCAACTCTTTCTTCAACTCCAAATTCGATCTGTTAACCACCCGGAATCCACCCGAGACCCCCGGAACCTTAACCAAATATACCAACATGTCCCAAAACATATTACGAACTTAGTCGAGCCTTCAAATCACATCAAGCAATGCTAAAATCATGAATCGCACCCCAATTCCAGATTAATGATCTTTCGAACTTTCAACTTCTACATTCGATGCCGAGACCTATCAAATCATGTCCGATTGACCTCAAATTTTGCACACAAGTCACATTCGACATTATGGACCTACTCCAACTTCCGGAATCGAAATCTGACCCCGATACCAAAAAGTCCACTTTCGGTCAAACTTCTCAAAAGCCTTCAAATTTTTAACTTTCGCCAAATGACCTACGGACCTCCAAATCCACATCCGTACGTGCTCCCAATAGCAAAATCACCATACAGTGCTATTCCCAGGCTCAGAAATCCCAAATGGACATCCATAGCATTGAAATGCACTCCAACCAAAATTTATGAAATCCTTCCAAAATGCCAACTTCCACAATAGGCGCTGAAACATTCCCGGGGTCATCCAAAACCCGATCCGGACATAGTCCAAAATCATCATACAAACTTGTTGGAACCTTCAAATCCCGATTCCGAGGTCGTTTACTCAAAATTACCCTTTAGTCAATTCCCCCAACTTAAAGCTTTCGAAATTAGAATTTTCTTTCCAAATCAACTCCGAACTTCCCGAAATTAAATTCCCACCACGCGTACAAGTCATAATACCTGAAGTGAAGTTGCTCAGGGTCTCAAACCGCTGAATGACATGCTAGAGCTCAAAATGACTGGACGAGTCGTTACATTCTCTCCCACTTAAACATACGTTCGTCCGCGAACGTGCTAAGAACTGCTTTGGAGTTGTCTGAAATCACTGTTTAAAAGCTCATGCACCTACTCGTGCTACCACCACTCTGCTGAGTACATTTGCTCGAGGAAATCTGAAGATTCCCCTTTTGTTTAGTTTAATTTGCCTTAGAGCCAAATTCCAACATCCGAAATTTTCTGCCAGGTCTGCTCCCATCATCTGAACACTGTATCAATCACTACACGATACACCAATACATGCCTGCATACCTTTGCTGAATCCTAACCATGCACCGCATAATTCACATGACCATAATAACAACCTCTGATAACAATAGCCGAAATTTCACAAATCCTATGCTCACAACACACCTCTTGATACATATAAGTCTCGTTCCAACTCTTGGAATACTGCCACGACGGAAGAGATATGTAGAAACTCATAACCAACTGATGAGTCAACAAATCATTGAGTCTATTCTCCTGACAAGAACAATGACCTCATTCTGAACCACGTAACGATAATTTCTCTTTAATATACTTCATATAAATCTGATCACACTGATCCCAGGTCCAAAAATCTCGTCTTACCCGGTACAAGTCGTTCCGGTAATAAGCCACCATAGACACCACCAAAGGTCTCATATGATGCCACCATGTGCCAATAATCCACGAACTCGAATGTGATACATAAGGAGAACAAACTCTGGAAAGAAATTTTCAACCCACGTAACTAATTAAACAACTAAAAAGGTACTATGAACCTTCCCCAGAAATGAGAAGCAAAACACACAATAATAGATATGGGAAACCATACTCAACATCACACTGTTGCGGCGTGCAACCCGATTCACACATGATACCGTTGCGACGTGCAACCCGATCTAAACAACATACCCATGGCGGCGTGCCACCCGATCCACACATAATTATCTATAAGGAAATACTTACCGACCTAAAATGCTCATACATGGGAAATACCCGTATATCAACCACAACCACACTAAGTGCATAATACAAATCCTGAGGAGATGGGAAGCGTCACACGCTACAAAACTCAAGCACCACTAAGGTGCGATATATGACCCGTGTCTCGAGAACCATCCTGCTCAAATAATACCACAAACCATACGGGATCTCAATACGAGTGCGAATAATCAAACCACCTCACAACCCACTTGGTATAATATAGATTACACGGAATAGTTGACGACAGAAATAACATCCAAGGCCCGAAGACCCTTCCGAAAACAATGTTATGCTGAAATAAACACATCCGGCCTGATACAGAGCCCTTATTCACATTTAGATCCATCCACGAACCTCAAGCCGATTCAAATCGTACCGCACTGGGCTAATACCCTTTCAAGGATCCACAATGACCATTTTCCCATGACACGCAAGAACAACCATCGAATCCGGAACAAACTTCCAAAACTCACAATCAAATGAACCAAGCGCCCTTCAGGCATAAATTCTCACATTAGCGATAGTACCACAATCTTCATAATCAATCAGATAACTACATGGCATACTTACACAATCTTTCCATGGGACGCACTCCCACGACCTTCCGCACCAGCTAACAGGTCTGCACCTCTATACTCTGTAAAGCAAATCGAGAATCTGCAACTCAGTACACAGAGCCTCTTACACAGGACACTGATCTCAGGTGACGCTAAAGACAATACCAGCTTACTCTAAATGTCACGCGCCTAACCTGGGGGGCGAGACCGGCACCCGGTGCTCACCTAACCTTGCATACCAACTTGTGACTAAGGAACTCTGAACATGTGATGTCATACTTTGGCTATGGGCTGCATTGCAAGGCAACTGCGAATGCTGACTAAATATCAATATAAAGCTGGGCCGAAAAGGCCGTCATAACTACTACAGCTGGCAAACCAACAAAATATACATAAAAGGCCTACCAGCCCAACATACTACACTAACTGACAGGATATGTCTACAAGCCTCTACTGGTGGGTATACTGTGATCGGAACAGCTCCCCGACCTACTCATAACATATATACATATATACAAAAGATGTACATAAAGCTCTAGACCCGACAACTCCGAAAGGCATGGAGCTTACCGATCAAGCTGAACTCGGGCAACACTTAATGAGGAGGTCTACCCGTCTGTCTGTCTTAACCTGCACGCATGAAATGCAGTGCCCCAAGAAAAGGGACATCAGTACGAAATAATATACCTTGTATGAAAGGCAATATACTGAAAGCTGAAACTAAACTGATAATATAATAACTGAAAGCAACTGGAAGTCAATGATAATCTGAAGATATGCTTACCTGCTGATACTGGCTCAACTCTCTCAATATAGTAAGTAAAATAGTTGTCCGGCCTTATAAGGCTCGTTATAAATATATAACTGCTCATAGGTGCTCAGCCATACTAGGCTCTGTATCTCGACCAAATGGGCTTGCTCATAGGTGCTCGGCCACAGTAGGCTCGGTATATAACTTACCATCTGATCAGAGGTTGCCCAATAGGGGCCTGCCCATCGATTATAACTCGATAGTAATGAAAATACTGTAATACTGTATATATAGACTCTCTGCTCTCTTGACTGGAAGAAAGAAATACTCAATTGAATATTGTACTTACAAGACTAGGAAAAATATACGTAAATTTCGGGACATGAATGTTTTATTTATACCTCGTTATCAAACTTGTGTAATTACGAGATCATGCAAAATGAAGGATGAGCTTAACCTTAACATACCTGAACTGATTCTCTTGACAATCCCTTTAACACTCATTGATTGCGACAACACGTAACGGCGGATCGAAGTAGGAGAAAATCCGTACGTTGTTCTTGAGAAAGATTGTACCATGCTCTCTTAGAATTACAAATCCCGTTGCTATTATGCAGTGTAACTTTGTATGAAAATTTACCCAAAATCCATCACTTTCCTTAGTTCTAATTCACGTTTCTTGTGAATTAGACTTGAAGATTGTGAATTGATCATTCTTGTATGAAATTGCACCGTACTCTTTCTTTGTGAAATGATCATATTCTTGTATGAAATTAGTTGAATTTAAGAAGTCTTACCTTAGTGGGTGTGGGCCCCACTAGGTGATGACTTAGAAAAGAACCCCTCCAAAATTTGCCACATTTTTTGTGTGAGTTAATACTCATCATCAAGGCCCCTTTGGGCAGCCACGTTGGGGGAGGGGGGAGGGAGGTGTTAGACTTATCCAAATGTTGTAATTAATAAGCTAATCTCTCACCAAAAATTATTAATTACCCAATCATCCACATAATTAAGAATGATCTCAACTTACTTAAATTACTACTTACTTTTAACACACCTTATACACCTTACTATAATGGCCATGTGGTACCTTGTATGGTACTAGTCCATAAATACCGGGTATTTTAGCTCGGCCGTATTTTATTCCAAAATGTCGAACTTCACGAATTTACTCATTACTTATTTGAAATAGCATAAAATGCTTATAATCTTAAAATAATCTCATTCCTAAACTTACGTCGATTAACTTACGATGAAACTTTAACATACAAAAAATGCGGGATGTAATATCTCATTTCCGAGCTTTCATCAATTTACTTATGGCATACTTTCACGTACGAAAACATGGGGTGTAACCTTATTCCCCCATTTGGAACATTTGTCCTTGAATGTTTACCGGTGCACTTATCATTTTTATGTCTTCCGAATACTTTAGTACTCTCCTTGCCATCTAGGCAACTGTTCTGTGAATAATTCCAAAGGCCAGGGCATTCCCTCCCCCGCCCTTTAATTCTTCCAATCTCGTAACTATTTCTACCTTCTATCATGCAGTCTGTACGACTCTGACCTTGTAAGTGAGCTTACGCTTACGCGTCTCTTCTTTCCTTTTCCCTCCGATTTTTAGCCATTACTGAAGTTCTTCGCTTGGTATTTTGTCGAACTTACGAATATTGCTATATCTTATTTCATAGACCTGGTTATCCATCCGTATGACTTTACTGTATCGAAGTAAGTCATACTATACCATAACTCTTACCTCAATCTCTCGTTACTGAGGTCTGCTACCAAATTCCAGGTTACTTTCATTGCTTATCCAGTATGTATAAATCCATATCCTTTACTGCTTCCATATTACTGTTCATCTTAAGAATGACGGCCTAATCTCATCTCATACTTTATAACTTTTATCCATCCATTGTTGATTCACCTCAATATTGATTTATAATCTACCACTGATAACTTAAACTTTTATGTAACACTGCCGCTAGGGTTCACGTTTCATCGGGGAACATCTGAAATGATTAGACTGATCCACCTAGGGCGATACCATGCTTTCATAACGGTATCTCACAACATCCCAATATGATTCACCTAATATGGGTATTTTAATCCTGTCCAATTCATGGGATCCCTTTCTTTTCTTCGTCAGATAATTACTCAATCGAAGGCCCAAACGTCATCCTTTATCTATCATAATTACACCCTCATTCTATTACCAGAGCAGCATTCCATCTCTTCTAAATGCTATTAGTCTTCGACTCCTTTGAGTTCATTCAGGCTATAGTGAGCTTTGTATAACTTAGAGAAACCATCTGCTCTTATTGTTTTCATGGGCTTAATCCCGAGGACTTATCCATTTTTGTTACCTTCTCACTCGCCCGTTCTTATCCTTACTCCTATCTTCTAGAACCTTGTGCCTTCATCATACAATAGCTTGCGACCTACACATATCTATTTATCTTACTTGCAACCTTCCAACTTGCTTGCATCATAGATTTCCTTATGTCATTTGCGAACATCAAGCGAAACATCATATCGTCTCTAACTCTTCTTTACTCTCTTAATCTGGTTTTTCGATACCTAGACCATAGGCTGGAAGATATGCTACTGACGATGCTACTATTATTCCTAGATAGTGAATCCCCATGCTTCTAGCCTTTTATCCGAAGTATGGACTATTCACGATCTTCTGCCTTTGAGTATGTTGTACGTTGTTCACCTTTACCTTACTTACCTTAAAATCTCACATCGTATATTCTATCTCTTTCATGACCTCCCTTCCATCTAGGTGTAATTCATGTCTATAACTTGAAGCTGTATTATAATACTTGCACCTCTGGTGCATACACAATCCGGTGGGAGCTTCATACTGACTTCTTATAAGGTTGATACTTTTCTAACCGGCTTTATCGTAGGGCTGTTATAGAATATGTTTGTTGTACTATCCCTCTTGTACTTCTGATATTAAGAGTGACCCTGTAATGTGCTCAATCACGATTTCTATAATTTTCTGGGTCCAATAATCAGATTCCTGATTTACTTCATTGATGTAACTCTTTAGTTTCATCCTTTTTCTGATCAGCCTTTATGTAGGCTTAAGCTATCTCTTGATCTACGGTTCATGGTATTAGTTATTATGTTTAGCCTTTCATGGGTGCTATGGAATATCCATGATATAATCCTTTAACAGTTCGATCTATGAGTTGGGATCAATTCTTTCTTTTAACTTATACCGGAATCTTCCACGGCTGTATATGCTGCATGTAAAAAAACTCCAAACTCTTAAGTGCAACCATAACGTAACTAACTCCGGATCTTTGATCGAATAATTCCTCTTGTTCCTTCTCAGCTTTCTTTAAATGTAAGCTTGTACTTTTCCTGGTCTTTCTTCCCTTTTGCGTGTGCATACTTAGCTTATCTTAGTGCCCACACATATTGGAATTCCATACAACTCATATGATCTTGGATATCACTTCTGATTTTACTTCCCGTTCATTAGCCACGGTAGGTGCCATTTTCTAATGGAGTGCATACAATGTTGTTGTGAGACTGTTGTTACACGACCATTTCCTCTTGAGGTCACTATGCTTAGGTTGAAGCCTTCTTCTTTATTTCCTCGGCTAGTCTTTCATTGTAGTACTTAGGGAGAACCCTCGACTCTCGTAAAGCTGTGAGCTTATTACGGACCTTTTGATGTCCTTCCTTACCTATAATCATCCGTAGTTGCTTACCTTCGTTCCATCGTGCTTGTAGGGTTGCTTCTGAACTGATATTTTGACTGCCTTCCCGGTGGCACTTTCTTTTATCCCCGTAATACTCATACGGTACCTTTGACTATCCCGACTCCTATTTGAATATATCTTAAGTATTATAATGACATTACTGCGAGGCTGAATTCTCCATGTTGGAGTTTACTACATTTATCTTGCATGATCTGCTGATATGTTTGTAACTTCTTGTCTAGTCATGACTAGGCTCTTCCTGAATCAACTACTAACTACTCGCCGGGCCATTCTCATATCCATATTCCGCGTAATCTTTCTTGGGTTATTTCCTTTCTTTATCTTTCCTCACGTACTGGCGCCTTATCTATCAACAACATCCCGGGCAGGAACCCTTACTTCCTTTTTTTGACGTCGTGCTTACATAACGTTCTGAAATCATAGCATATCTGTAATATTTGGACAAGTGTAATCTTATCCCTTTCTCATTTTTATTGCATTTTTCCTTTATCATTCCATATTCCCCCCTTTAGGGGAATACTAAGACTTGGAGCTATGACGACCTACCTATAGATGTTTTTCATCTTCATCTTTGGCGTCCTTTCACATTATCAATGACCCTTACTCGCCTTGCGGTAATCCTTCTGTTCCAAGGATAACAAATTTCCTCACTCGTGATGGTGACACTTAGTGTAACTGGCACATATAGTCCCTTAAGCTTAACTTTGCTCATATTGCTTGCTTTAGGGAAGCGTCTCCCTTATTAACCATTCTTTGAATTCATCATGGACCTTCTTCTGTTGTCCATTCTATTATTGCCGGAATGTAATCTGAAATTCTCATGATACTGACTATTATCAAATTACTCAGTTCCTAATTCATGTTTAGTTTATCTTGTTCACCAGTCCATACTGATTTCTATTACTCCGGGGTCTAACTTTCCCTTTTGTTAATCACGCTAGAGTCGCGAACTTATTTCTCGAAATGAGGATATGACTGTATGGCCTATACTCTTTTGTTGTCTTAAGGCCCATCACCTCTCATCTCTTTCTTCATTTGACTATAGATTATGTAACACTCTACCGTTGTCATCCATGTATCACATCTCACTCATAATGTTTCATTATCCCTCTTCGTACTTCCCTGCTAATATTTCTATTTATCACTTTATTCTGAAAATTCGAACAAAACATTCTTTTGCTTTTAGCTCCCCCTGCTCCATCCATTGGCTCTTCGAATTTCCAAACGTTCTTTCTCTACTAGGGACGGGATCCACACTAAGGTAATATTTACCCCTTCCAAGATTCCAGTGCACGTCTTTGTAGTACTCATATCTAGCTGTACTATTTTAGAGTGCACCATCTAGGTATCTCACAAGGAGATCCATTAGCACCTTTGTAATATCCTTCAAAAATGTCAACTAACGCAAACCATCCATTCATCATTTTGGGTTACTCTAACCCCAGCCGGATCCTGCTATCCTGTCATTCTCTTAAACCGTATCCGTTATCTCCCATAGGGCATGACTGAGATAGGTGTGGCTGATTGTACGTACATCTAATACTGTTGAAGGTAATTCAAAATGCTTATATCTCCCTTCCTGAATGGTAAACAATGATAATCTTTATTAACTGGGTACCTCGTACCCTTCTTCACCTTGCTTCTTTTACTTGCTGCAACTCGTGTCTAACTTCCGATTCCGTTATTCCTTTTTACCGTAAGAGTGGATAAGTATTCATTCCTAAAAGCTCCTTATCAAGAACCGTACACCTTTTAGTACACGCATGATCTGCTGAAGACCTCTCATTTACTCATCATAAGCAAGATGCAAAATCGAATTCCTCTAACTCAACACTTCCATAGCTATATCTCTTATCGATCGTCTTTCTGAATGTAGGCATCGTCTTATTACGAATAAAATAGAAGTTCGGAATTTGAATTCTTATAAGTGAGATCTACCACTCGATCTAGAGTAAGAAGAAAGAGTGACAGTCCTAAATGCCCTATAGCCACCTGCTTATAAGTGTGGTGCATAACACACCCATAAACAAAACTTTAGTAGACACGGCTTGTAGACTCCCTAGGACGGAACTGCTCTGATACCACTTTTGTCACGCCCCGAACCTAGGGGCGAGACCGGCACCCGGTGCCTCACCTAACCTTGCGTACCAACTTGCGACTAAGGAACTCTATACATGTGATGTCATACTTTGGCCATGGGCTGCATTGCAAGACAACTGCGAATGCTGACTAAATATCAATATAAAGTTGGGCCGACAAGGCCGCCATAACTACTACAACTGGAAAACCAACAAAATATATAGAAAAGGCCTACCAGCCCAACATACTACACTAACTGACAGGATATGTCTACAAGCCTCTACTGGTGGGTATACTGTGATCGGAACAGCTCCCCGACCTACTCATAACATATATACATATATACAAAAGATGTACATAAAGCTCTAGACCCGACAACTCCGAAAGGCATGGAGCTTACCGATCAAGCTGAACTCGTGCAACGCTTAATGAGGAGGTCTATCCGTCTGTCTGTCTCAACCTGTACGCATGAAATACAGCACCCCCCAGAAAAGGGAAGTTAGTACAAAATAATGTACCGAGTATGTAAGGCAATATACTGCAAGCTGAAACTAAACTGATAATATAATAACTGAAAGCAACTGGAAGTCAATGATAATCTGAAGATATGCTTAACTGCTGATACTGGCTCAACTCTCTCAATATAGTAAGTAAAAGAGTTGTCCGGCCTTATAAGGCTTGGTATATATATAAAACCGATCTGCCGTATTAGGGTCGCTCATATGCGCTTGGCCATACTAGGCTTTGTATCTCGACCAAATGGGCTCGCTCATAGGTGCTCGGCCATAGTAGGCTAGGTATATAACTTACCATCTGATCAGAGGTTGCCTAATAGGGGCCTGCCCATCGATTATAGCTCGATAGTAATAAAAATACTCTAATATTGTATATATAGACTCTCTGCTCTCTTGACTGGAAGAAGGAAATACTCAATTGAACATTGTACTTACAAGACTAGGAAAAATATACGTAAATTTCGGGACATGAATGTTTTCTTTATACCTCGTTAGCAAACTTGTGTAATTACGAGATCATGCAAAATGAAGGAAGAGCTTAGCCTTAACATGCCTGAACCAATTCTTTTGACAATCCCTTTAACACCCGTTGATTGCGACAACACGTAATGGCAGATCGAAGTAGGAGAAAATCCGTACGTTGTTCTTGAGAAAGATTGTACCGTACTCTCTTAGAATTGCAAATCCCGTTGCTATTATGCAGTGTAACTTTGTACGAAAATTTACCCAAAATCCGTCACTTTCCTTAGTTCTAATTCACGTTTGAATTAGACTTGAATATTGTGAATTGATCATTCTTGTATTGCACCGTACTCTTTCTTTGTGAAATGATCATATTCTTGTATGAAATTAGTTGAATTTAAGAAGTCTTACCTTAGTGGGTGTGGGCCCCACTAGGTGATGACTTAGCAAAGAACCCCTCCAAAATTTGCCACCTTTTTTTGTGTGAGTTAATACTCATCATCAAGGCCCCTTTGGGCAGCCATGTTAGGGGGGGTTAGACTTATCCAAATGTTGTAATTAATAAGCTAATCTCAACTTACTTAAATTACTACTTACTTTTAACACACCTTATACACCTTACTATCATGGTCACGTGGTACTTTGTATGGTACTAGTACATAAATACCGGGAATTTTAGCTCGGCCGTATTTTATCCCAAAATGTCGAAATTCGACGAAATTCATTTTCTTCGATTTGATTACCCTCTCACCTTCACGAATTTACTCATTACTTATTTGAAATAGCATAAAATGCTTATAATCTTAAAACAATCTCATTCCTGAACTTATGTTGATTAACTTACGATAAAACTTTAACGTACGAAAAATGCGGGATATAATATCTCATTTCCGAGCTTTCATCAATTTACATATGGCGTACTTTCACGTACAAAAATATGGGGTATAACACTAAACATCTGAATTCTTCCCTGCTAATCCGAGCCCTTGACATTCTTGTCAACACTGAACCGCAACCTTGATCCTCAGTTTCAATTTCCCATGCCGCTCACTGCACCTAAAATGCCAATACGTGAGAGTACCAGAATTCCATAATAACCCTTGATCGACTAATGGAACAAACACTTCGTGATATAGAAACCTCTTTACTTAGCTCATTTCAGAAGAGCCATTGCAACACGTGACTGAATTCTCATAACCGCAGAAAATACAACCCCACGTAGTGGTCTAAACCACCATGTCCCTTTCGGGATCTATCTACTCATAATAAGCCATAATAACCGAATACCTCCGAATAAATCAAATTACGGCGGTCGTTAATCCTCGCATGTACCGCCGCAACCACCTGTAAAACTTCACGCTAAAGAAACTAATCATTGCCACTGTCATGCTGATTCAACCATTACTAACCGACCCCGCTTCCTTCCAATTTATTCTCTACCTGCCTTAGAAATAACAATAATAGCTCCATTCAAACGTAACGAACTAAATCCACACTCGTCCTGAGTGACCCCATTTCACGAGACCACATTGTCTCAAAACCCACGAACCATCTCATAACCTCCTTGAGCACACAATAGCATTGCCAATTGGTACACCCATTCTGAAAATTCCTCTATGAATCCAAAGTTACTTCCCCCCTTTCCTCTAATGCTGCACCCCTGACCGAAGGTAACGTAGAACGCTCCCAGCCTCTTTCATAATCCACTACAAAAGCTCGATACTTAACTATACTAAGAACTTGAAATCCTCAGACACTGCACTTTAAATTTGAATCCCTAGGACCGTTGTTGAGAGCCACCCACTATGACCTGGTCCCGAATATAATCAACTCCAAGGTTCCATTAGCACATGAACGCCGTCTCAAATAAGCACCCGGCTGAATAACCTCTCTAGTACATCATATCTACACGAAGCATAAATCTCGAGTCTTCCCAAAGCCTGAACATGTATTGATAAGGCCAATTATAGCACACATTCCTCAAATCCTTTTCACAATTCACCACTGACGTTCTCTTTCTTTAGCCGTAATAACCCACCAATATGCCGAGAACTAGAAACATCACAAGTAAACAACCATTCAATCCAATCGTAGGCGGTGGGGCTCTCCCACTTAGCTTGAAGCTACCATTACATAACCCTGGAACCTACCCAGGTTCCTTATCCCCTATTGACATGACCTCGCGCAATTGACCCGCCAAATTCCTCGAAATCTTCTTGTTAACCATTTCATGAATATTCTGAATCACTAGCCATATTCACATGTTTGACCTCTCACCGGGTAGCCAGTAAAATTCTTCGTAGAAGCTCCATCAACTCCACGCAACTGTTAACCTACTCAACGGAGATAAGCTACATGTGGAAATTCCATGCCGACACCTTCCAACAATGGCGCACCGAGTATAATTACCACGAAACCAATAAACCATCATGAGCCAGTGCTCATTCACCAGCTGTACAAGTCCGTTCACTCCTCATGGACATCAACTAAAGGTGAGACAATACATTCCAATCCAAAGTCATGTTGTATCCTACTTCCTATTAAGCGACTCCCTCCTGTCACACCCAATCTTCCTCAATATAGCAGCTAATATTCCAAATTAAGCCCGCAGACCTAATCAGTATCCACCATGAATCCCAAATCACTCCAAACTTTCCCTAAGGCGTGTAGCTATCCTACCACAAAACCCATATGCTACTCTGTCACTCTTCCACTTTGGTCAAACCCTCTCCTTTAAGCAACTACTCGACTTCTGTTTCTCACACTTAGCCTTCTAGAATTTTAATCACCGCAAGACACGTCCCACATGTCTTTCCTCATCCTTCGCTGCCCAGTTATTGCCTTAAATCAAAATCTATCTCTGTAGCACTTGAACCGATCGATCGCTACCAACTTTAAACCTTTCCGAAGATCATCTTTCTCGAGCCATCAACCCTAGAAATGCCGATTTGATCCTGAAATCTCTACACCCTGTTATTTCTGACAACCGCTTCTCCGTCACCATTTCACAATACCTTGCCCCGAAGGCGAATTGAAGAAATTATAACACTGGCAAACTTAACACATTCATCAAGGACAACGACACCACATCACGGATGAAGATTCCAACACACTTGAAAACACTAAGTCTCGTTACTCCATCAACCCAAACCTGAACATTCTTAGTCCGATTGCTTTTCCTCCACTGGAAATAAAACACTGAACCTCAAAATCATGCATGGAGAAAAACCTCCTTTCAAATCATTCACTGTCCCTTCACATAGACATGTATCCTACCATTACTTCAATACTGCGCGATAATAACTCATGAACATCATAGCAATTGGTGCATAGCCCCAAAACAATTAGAAAATACAGCTACTATGCTGAGATGACAGAACATCCTTTTGCAAGGCGCGACATTAGCCCAATCGAATACGCAGGGAGAAACATCCTACTCTACAATAGTAGTGCCATTAAAATTCCTTGATTCCAAATTAGTAACAAGCGCTTCATGTCGCATAAGATTGAATAGGAAGGAAATGAAGGCATAAGCCTCAAAGGAATCAAATCGTACGATGAGGAATCAAGAAAGGGAAGTGCTCCTAACAGTCCTGTAGCCTCTCGAAGATAAATACGGACATCTCCGTACTGATCCGCAAGACTCTACTAGACTTGCTCATGACTCTTGAGACCTACGTGAACATAGAGCTCTGATATCATGTTGTCATGACACAAAATCCTTTAAAGGTCGTGATGGCGTCTGACACCGTTGTCAGGTAAGCCAAAAATAAATACTTAAATTGGTTCTCATTTTAATATTTTTGAAATTATATTTCCTTCAATTAAACGGTAAAAGATGAAATTTACAAAATAAATAATAATATTTTTAACAATTCCAATACACTGCAACCCATAATCGCCTCAAAACCCGGTGTCACAAGTGCATGAGCCTCAACTAAGAATGTAGAATAAAATACGACATCTGCCTGAAATACAAATTGGACAGGAAAATATAAATACTCTGAGGGAGACTCTGCTGGCTGCGGACTCGTAACGTGGAATGCAGCTTACCTAAGTCCCCGCAATAACCGTGCCTCTGCACTCACAAGGCCATTAGACATATATGCACCTGCACAAAAATGTGCAGCAAGCATAGTATGAGTACGTAAATCAACGCGTACCCAGTAAGTATCCCGCCTAACCTCGAAGAAGTAGTGACGAGGGGTCGACTCCGACACTTACTATGGATTGCAAATAAATAAAATAATATAATTAAATTAGGCATAGATTAAATAATACGGTTGCAAGCCAATATTTTGAAGTAAGTAAGTAGTTCTTTTATAATTAAGAACTCTCCAAATTTATTTCCCATTATTTAACAATTTATCTCAGGCCAAGGAGGCAATATCATTTATTGTAAATTCCAAAGGAATCAATTAAATCATGTACAAATCATGTCGATGTCGTACGGCCCGCTCCAACATAAATATTTAAACTGTGCACTGCCGAGGATCGAATGGCGCGAACCATAGATGCATCTATTTAATCTGTCGAGGCGTTCGGCCCGCTCCAAAAAAGATAAACACATTCAACAGTCAATCAAGAATTCTTTAAGGAGCAATTATCCAAGAAATGTCAATTCTCATTTAACGGCCAAGAAAAGCGAAGTTTAACCTTTTAAAAATTCATTTACCAAGTTCAATATGTTTTAAGCAATTTAAATTAACAATAAAGTTGCAAATATCACAAGTATAGCATGATTTGGGTCCTAAACTACCCGGACATGAGCATAATAGTAGCTACGCACGGACTCTCGTCACCTCGTGCGTACGTAGCCCCCACAAACAGAAGCACATATTAAATTAATTCACCTATGGGATTAATTCTCTCTTACAAGGTTAGAAAGGAGACTTACCTCGCTCCGAGATTCCATAATCGGCTCCAAAGCCCTTCCAACGACTCACACTGATGCCCATCGCTCCAAAACTAGTCACTAAACGTGCAAATCCATAAATATACACTCTAATACTTATTATAGTCCCATTTATAACAAATTCCTAACTCCCCTTGAAAAGTCGATAAAAATCACCCTCGGACCCACGTGCCCGGATTCCGAATTTTTTTGAAGATAAACTTTACCCATGACACCACGAACTAAAATATGTAATTTATTTTCCATTCCATGCCCAAATTCGTGGTCAAAATCCAAAGTACCAAATTCTAGGTTTTCTACCAAAACCCCACAATTTCTACTAATTTGCATGCTAAAATCTTCATAGAATCCATGTATTTAATTTATAATAAGTGGGAATCACTTACCTTGCGATGCTTGATGAAAATCTCCCGTTGAAGCTCTCCAAAATCGCCCTAACCAAATGAAAAATGAGAGAAAATGGGCCAAATCCTGATTTTAAAAGAACCCTTCTTCCTAGATGACTTTCGCATCTGCGGTCCACTAGCCGCTTCTGCGGCTCCGCACCTGCGGACATTCCACATCACAGGTGCGGCTTTCCATTAAGCCTAGCCAAGTTCGCTTTTGCGGATAAAAACCCGCTCCAGCGGTCACGCTTCTGTGGAGCCTTGACCGCTCCTGCGGATGCTCATCAGCGCCCCAAACTCCGCATCTGCGGTCCTTTTTCCCACGTGGTCCAGGACCGCTTATGCGACCATAACGCCACACCTGCAGGCTCGCACCTGCGGCCCTTTCTCGCAGGTGCGATTGCACCAGACACCAGTTGCTTCAGCTCTTTCTTCAACTCTAAATTCGATACGTTAACCACCCGGAATCCACCTGAGGCCCCCGGAACCTTTACCAAATATACCAACATGTCCCAAAATACATTATGAACTTAGTCGAGCCATCAAAACACATCAAACAATGCTAAAATCATGAATCGCACCCCAATTCAAGATTAATGATCTTTAGAACTTCCAACTTCTACATTCGATGCCGAGACCTATCAAATCACGTCCGATTGACCTCAAATTTTGCACACAAGTCACATTCGACATTACGGACCTACTTCAAGTTCCGGAATCAGAATCCGACCCCGATACTAAAAAGTACACTTCCGGTCAAACTTCTCAAAAACCTTTAAATTTTTAACTTTCGCCAAATAACCCCGAAATGACCTACGGACCTCCAAATCCACATCCGGGCGTGCTCCCAATACCAGAATCACCATATGGAGCTATTCCCAGACACAAGAATTCCAAATGGACATCGATAGCATTGAAATGCACACCAACCCTAATTTATAAAATTCTTCCAAAATGACAACTTCCAAAATAGGCGCCGAAACATTTCCGGGTCATCCAAAACTCGATCCGGATATACGTCCAAGTCTAAAATCATCATACAAATCTGTTGGAACCTTCAAATCCCGATAACGAGGTAGTTTACTCAAAAATCACCCTTTAGTCAATTCCCCCAGCTTAAAGCTTCCGAAATTAGAATTTTCTTTCCAAATCAACTCCGAACTTCCCGAAATTAAATTCCGACCACGCGTACAAGTCATAATACCTGAAGTGAAGCTGCTCAGGGTCTCAAAACGACCGATCGGGTCATTACATTCTCTCCCACTTAAACATACGTTCGTCCGCGAACGTGCTAAGAACTACTTTGGAGTTGTCTGAAATCAATGTTTAAAACCTCGTGCACCTACCCGTGCTACCACCACTCAGTTGAGAACATTTGCTCGGGCAAATCTGAAGATTCCCCTTTTGTTTAGTCAAATTAGCCTTAGAGCCAAATTCCAAAATTCGGAATTTTCTGCCAGGCCTGCTCCCATCATTTGAACACCGTATCAATCACTACACGATGCACAAATACATGCCTGCATACCTTTGCTGAATCCACACCATGCACCGCATAATTTACATGACCATAACCACATCCTCTAATACTAATAGCCAAAATTCCACGAATCCTATGCTCATAACACACCTCATGACACATATAAGTCCCGTTCCAACTCTTGCAATACTGCCACGACGGAAGAGGTGTAGAAACTCATAACCAACTGCCGAGTCAACAAATCATTGAGTCTATTCTCCTGACAAGAACCACGACCTCGTTTTGAACCACACAACAATAATTGCCCTTTAATATACTTCATATAAATCTAATCGCACTGATCCCAGGTCCAAAAATCTTGTCTCACGCAGTACAAGTTGTTCCGGCAATAAGCCACCACAAACACCACCAAAGGTCTCATATGATGCCACCATGTGCCAACAATCCACGAACTCGAATGTGGTACATAAGGAGAACAAACTCTGGAAAGAACTTCTCAACCCACGTAACTAATTAAACAACCGAAAAGGTACTATGAACCTTCCCCAGAAATGAGAAGCAAAACACACAATAATAGATATGGGAAACTGTACTCAACATCACACTGTTGTGGCGTACAACTCGATCCACACGATACCATTACGGCATGTAACCCGATCCAAACAACATACCTATGGTGGCATGCCACCCGATCCACACATAATAATCTATAAGGAAATACTTACCGAGCTAAAATGCTCATACCTAAGAAATACCCAAATATCAACCACAAGCACGCTAAGTGCATAATACAAATCCTGAGGAGACGGGTAGCGTCACGCGCTACAAAACTCAAGCACTACTAAGGTGCGATATATGACCTGCATCTCGAGAGCCATCCTGCTCACATAATACCACAAACCATACGGGATCTCAATACGAGTGCGAATAATCAAACCACCTCACAACCCACTTGGTATAGTATAGATTACACGGAATAGCTAAGTACAGAAACAACATCCAAGGCCCGAAGACCCTTCCGAAAACAACGTTATACTGAAATAAACACATCCAGCCTGATATAGAGCCCACATTCACATTAAGATCCATCCACGGACCTCAAGACGATTTAGATCGTACCGCACTGGGCTAATACCCTTTCAAGGATCCACAATGACCATTTTCCCATGACACGCAAGAACAACCATTGAATCCGGAACAAACTTCCACAACTCACAATCAAATGAACCAAGCGCCCTTCAGGCATAAATTCTCACATTAGCGATAGTACCACAATCTTTATAATCAATCAGGTGACTACATGTCACACTTACACAATCTTCCCGTGGGACGACTACCATGACCTTCCGCACCAGGCAACAGGTATGCACCTCCATACTGCCAGCCACTTTAATGTTGTAAAGCAAATCCAGAATCCACAACTCAGTACACATAGCCTCTTACACGGGACACAGATCTCAGGTGATGCTAAAGACAATACCAGCTTACTCTAAATATCTGAATTCTTCCATGCTCATCCGAGCCCTTGACATTCTTGTCAACGCCGAACCATAATCTTGATTCTCAGTTTTAATTTCTCATGCCGCTCACTGCACCTAACATGCCAATACATGAGAGTACCAGAATTCCATAATAACCCCTGATCCACTAATGGAATAAACACTTCGTCATATAAAAACCTCTTTACTTAGGTCATTTCAGAAGATCCATTGCAACACGTAACTGAATTCTCACAACCGCAGAAAATACAACCCCACGTAGTGGTCTAAACCACCATGTCCCTTCCGGGATTCATCTACTCATAATAAGCCATAATAACTGAATACCTCCGAATAAATCAAATTACGGTGGCTGTCAAGCCTCGCACATACCGTCGCAACCACATGTAAAACTTCACGCTAAAGAAACTGATCACTGCCACAGTCATGCTGATTCAACCATTACTAACCGATCCCGCTTCCTTCCAATTTATTCTCTACTTGCCTTAGAAATAACAAAAATAGCTCCATTCAAACTTAACGAACTAAATCCACACTTGTCCTGAGTGACCCTATTTCACGAGACCACATTGTCTCAAAACCCACGAACCATCTCATAACCTCCTTGAGCGCACAATAACAACACCAACTGGTACACCCATTCTGAAAATTCTTCTATGAATCCGAAGTTACTTTCCCCCATTCCTCCAATGCTACACCGCAGACCGAAGGTAACGTAGAACGCTCCCAACCCCTTTCATAATCCACTACAAAATCTTGATACTTAACTATACTATGAACTCGAAATCCTTAGACACCACACATTAACTTTGAATCCCTAGGACCGTTGTTGAGAGCCACCCACTCTGACCTAGTCCTGAATATAATCAACTCCAAGGCTCCGTTAGCACATAAACGCCCTCTCAAAGAAGCACCCGGCTGAATCACCTCTCAGTACATCACATCTACACGAAGCATAAATCTCGAGTTTTCCCAAATCCTGAACATGTATTGATAAGGCCAATTATAGCACATATTCCTCATATCCTTTGCTCAATTCACCATTGACGTTATCTTTCCTTAGCCGTAATAACCCACCAATATGCCTATAACTAGAAACCTCACAAGTAGACAACTATGCAATCCAATAGTAGGCGGTGGGGCCCTCCCACTTAGCTTGAAGCTACCATTACATAACCCTAGAACCTACCAAGGTTCCTTATCCCCTATTGACATGACCTCACACAATCGACCCGCCAAATTCCTCGAAATCTTCTTGTTTACCATTTCATGAACATTCTGAATCACTAGCCATATTCACATGTTTGACCTCTCACCGGGTAACCAGTAAAATTCTTCGTAGAAGCTCCATCAACACCACGCAACCGTTAACCTGCTCAACGGAGATAAGCTACATGTGGAAATTCCATGCCGACACCTTCCAACAATGCCGCACCGAGTATAATTACCATGAAACCAATAAACCATCATGAGCCCGTGCCCATTCACCAGCTGTACAAGTCCGTTCACTCCTCATGGACATAAACTAAAGGTGCGAAAATACATTCCAATCCAAAGTCATGTTGTATCCTGCTTCCTATTAAACAACTCCCTCCTGTCATACCAATCTTCCTCAATATAGTAGCCAATATTCCAAATTAAGCCTGCAGACCTAGTCACTATCCACCATGAATCCCAAATCACTCCAAACTTTCCCTATGGCGTGTAACTATCATACCATAGAACTCATATGCTACTCTGCCACTCTTTCACTTTGGTCAAACCCTCTCCTTTAAGCAACTACTCGACTTTTGTTTCTCACACTTGGCCTTCTAGAATTTTAATCACCGCAAGACACCTCCCACATGTCCTTCCTCATCCTTCGCTTCCCAGTTGTTTCCTTAAATTAAAATCTATCTCTGTAGCACTTGACCCGATCGATCGCTACCAACTTTAAACCTTTCCGAAGATCATTTTTTCTCGAGCTATCAACCCTAGAAATACCGATTCGATCCCAAAATCGCTACACCCAATTATTTTTGACAACCGCTTCTCCGTCACCATTTCACAATACCTTGTCCCGAAGGCGAATTGAAGAAACTATAACACTAGCAAACTTAACACATTCAGCAAGGACAGCGACACCACATCACGGATGAAGATTCTAACACGCTCGAAAACACCAATTCTCGTTACTCCATCAACCCAAGCCTCAACATTTTTAGTCCGATTGCGTTTCAACAACAACAAAAACAACCCAGTATAATCCCACTAGTGGGGTCTGGGGAGGGTAGTGTGTACGCAGACCTTACCTCTACCCTGGGGTAGAGAGGCTGTTTCCGATAGACCCTCGGCTCCCTCCCTCTAAGAACTCCCCACCTTGCTCTTGGGGTGACTCGAACTCACAACCTCTTGGTTGGAAGTGGAAGGTGCTTAATCCGATTGCTTATCCTCCGCTGGAAATAAAACACTGAACCTCTAAATCAGGCATAGAGAAAAACCTCATTTCAAATCATTCACTGCCCCTACACATAGACAAGCATCCTATCATTACTTTAATATTATGCGATAATAACTCATGAACATCATAGCAATTGGTGCATAACCCCAAAACAATCAGAAAATACAGCTACTGAGCTGAGATGACAGAACATCCTTCCGCAAGGCGATGACATTAGCTCAATCGAATACGCAGGGAGAAACATCCTGCTCTACATCAGTAGTGCCATTAAAATTCCTCGATTCCAAATTTATAACAAATGCTTCACATCGTATAAGATCAAATAGGAAGGAAATGAAGGCATAATCCTCAAAGGATTCAAATCGCACGATGAGGAATCAAGAAAGGGAAGTGCTCCTAACAGTCCTGTAGCCTCTTGAAGATAAGTACAGATGTCTCCAAACCGATCCGCAAGACTCTACTAGACTTGCTCATGACTCGTGAGACCTACGTGAACCTAAAGCTCTGATACCATGTTGTCACGATCCAAAATCCATTAAAGGTCGTGATGGCGCCGGACACCACTATCAGGCAAGCCAAAAATAAATACTTCACTTGGTTCTCATTTTAATATTTTTGAAATCATATTTCCTTCAATTAAATGATAAAAGATGAAAATTACAAAATAAATAATAATATTTTTAACAATTCCAATACAGTGCAACCCATAATTGCCGCAAAATCAGTGTCACAAGTGCATGAGCCTCAACTAAGATTGTAAAATGAAATACAACATCTGTCCGAAATACAAATTGGACAAGAAAATATAAATATTCTGTGGGAGACTCTGCTGGCTGCGGACTCGTAATGTGGAATGCAGCTCACCTAAGTCCCCGCAATAACCGCGCCTCTGCACTCATAAGGCCACTAGACATATATGCACATGCACAAAAATGTGCAGCAAGTGTAGTATGAGTACATAAATCAACGCGTACCCACTAAGTATCCCGCCTAACCTCGAAGAAGTAGTGACGAGGGGTCAACTTCGATACTTACTATGTGCTATAAATAAATAAAATAATATAATTAAATTAGGCATGGATTAAATAATATGGTTGCAAGCCCAATATTTTGAAGTAAATAAGCAGTTCTTTTATAATTAAGAACTCTCCAAATTTATTTTCCATTATTTAACAATTTATCTCAGGCGAAGGAGGCAATATCATTTATTGTAAATTCCAAAAAAATCATTTAAATCATTCGCAAATCATGCTGAGGTCTTACGGCACGCTCCAACATAAATATTTAAATTGTGCACTGCCAAGGGTCGAATGGCGCGAACCATAGATGCATCTATTTAATCTGCTGAGGCGTTCGGCCCGCTCCAAAAAAGATAAACACATTCAACAGTCAATCAAGAATTCTTTAAGGAGCAATTATCCAAGAAATGTCAATTCTCATTTAACGGCCAAGAAAAGGGAAGTTTAACCTTTTAAAAATTCATTTACTAAGTTCAATATGTTTTAAGCAATTTATAACAATAAGGTTGCAAATATCACAAGTATAGCATGATTTGGGTCCTAAACTATCCGGACATGAGCATAATAGTAGCTACGCACGGACTCTCGTCACCTCGTGCGTACGTAGCCCCCACAAATAGAAGAACATATTAAATTAATTCACCTATGGGATTAATTCTCTCTTACAAGGTTAGAAAGGAGACTTACCTCGCTCCGAGATTCCATAATCGGCTCCAAAGCCCTTCCAACGGCTCACACCAATGCCCATCGCTCCAAAACTAGTCAATAAACGTGCAAATCCATAAATATACACTCTAATACTTATTATAATCCAATTTATAACAAATTCCTAACTCCGCTTGAAAAGTCGATAAAAATCACCCTCGGGCCCACGTGCCCGGATTTCAAAAATTTTCAAAGATAAACTTTACCCATGACACCACGAACTCAAATATATAATTTATTTCCCATTCCATGCTCAAATTCATGATCAAAATTCAAAATACCAAATTCTAGGTTTTCTACCAAAACCCCACAATTTCTACTAATTTTCATGCTTAAATCTTCATAGAATCCATGTATTTAACTTATAATAAGTGGGAATCACTTACCTTGCGATGCTTGATGAAAATCTCCCCTTGAAGCTCTCCAAAATCGCCCCAACGAAATGACAAATGAGAGAAAATGGGCCAAATACCGATTTTAAAAGAACCCTTCTTCCCAGATGACTTTCGCATCTACGGTCCACTAGCCGCTTCTACGGCTCCGCACCTGCGAACATTCTCCATCGCAGGTGCGGCTTTCCATCAAGCCCAGCCAAGTCCGCTTCTGCGGACAAAAACCAGCTCCTGCGGTCACGCTTCTGTGGAGATTTGACCGCTCATGCGGATGCACATCAGTGCCCCCAACTCCGCATCTGTGGCCCTTTTTCCCAAGTCGTCCAGGATCACTTCTGCGACCATAACGCCGCACCTGCGGCCCTTTCTCGCATGTGCGATTGTACCAGACACCAGCTGCTTCAGCTCTTTCTTCAACTCCAAATTAGATCCGTTAACCACCCGGAATTCATCCAGGCCCCCGGACCTTAACCAAATATACCAACATCTCCCAAAACACATTACGAAGTTAGTCTAGCCTTCAAATCACATCAAACAATGCTAAAATCATGAATCGCACCCCAATTCAAGATTAATGATCTTTTGAACTTCCAACTTTTATATCCGATGCCTAGACCTATCAAATCACGTCCAATTGGCCTCAAATTTTGCACACAATTCACATTCGACATTACAGACCTACTCCAACTTCCGGAATCGGAATCCGACCTCGATACCAAAAAGTCCACTTCCGGTCAAACTTCTCAAAAGCCTTCAAATTTCTAACTTTCCCCAAATGACCCCGAATTGACCTACGGATCTCCAAATCCACATCCGAATGCGCTCCCAATACCAGAATCACCATACGGAGCTATTCACAGACTTAAAAATCCCAAATTTATAAAATACTTCCAAATTTAAATGCACTCCAACCCAAATTTATAAAATCCTTCCAAAATGCCAACTTTCACAATAGGCGCCGAAATGTTCCCGAGTCATCCAAAATCCGATCTGAACATACGTCCAAGTCCAAAATAATCATACGAACCTCTTGGAACCTTCAAATCTTGATTCAGAGGTCGTTTACTAAAAAAATACCCTTTAGTCAATTCCCCAACTTAAAGCATCCGAAATTAGAATTTTCTTTCCAAATCAACTCCGAACTTCCCGAAATTAAATTCCGACCACGCGTACAAGTCATAATACCTGAAGTGAAGCTGCTCAGGGTCTCAAACCGCTGAATGACACCATTGAACCTCATTCCTTCCACCTAGTTCCGCCCATATATTAGTGAATTTAAAATACACTAACAACTACTTGTAAATTAGTTGTACTTTTTCCCAATGGTGGAGCTACATAGGTCAAGGGAGGCCAGTTAAACACCTTTCGCTTAAGAATTGTACTGTGTATATAGGTCAAATATTACTTTGTATACATTATATTGAATGTGGAATACTCCTTAACATTCTTGACGAAATTCCTCGCTTTGCCATTATTTTCTCTTATCTTTTATTTTTTGCTGAAAAAAGGAGAGTCTATTATTTTAAAAGCATAGGAACAATTTAGTTATTATATAGCATAGGGATACACCGCATTGCGGTTTTTCCTAATTTGTCTTTAATAAAAACTGGTTAAATAAAAGCTAGAGGTGTTTCCCAGTACATAATGTTATCGTCCTCCGTTGATACATGTTGTCTGGTGCTTCCATACTTGGCCAAGGTATCTGCTACAGTGTTGCCTTCCCAGTATACATGTGTCATTTCTGACACTCCAATAGCATCAAGAAGAAAACTGCAGTCATGAAGAAGATATGAGTAGCGAAGTTGTTTGTCTTTAAATAAGTTACATAATACCTGTGAATCTGTTTCCACTACAGTGGGAAAGACTCCCTTGGTTTCACACATGTGCTAGAAAATTCCAAATAAGTACATAAAAGATGTCTAAGAGTCTAGACCGCTTAATTTCCACAAATAAGCCCGAGTACGTACACGTCACCTTGCATACACGGCTTCCACATGACACAAATAGCACAAATGACTCAAGTCCTAAGGGGTAGATCCACCACATAAAGTTAGGCAAGATACTTACCTCAAAGAAGCTAGACCGATACTCTAAAATGACCTTCTCGTGTGAAACAACCTCCGGATGGCTCAAATCTAGCCTAAATAACTTAATATTACAAATAAAAACCATAGGAAACAATTATGGATAATAAAGCTTCGATCTTTAAGGAAAACTAAAAAGTCAACCCCGGGCCCGCACCTTGGAACCCGATAAAATTTATAAAATTTGAACCCATTATGATACGAGTCCAACCATGCCAAATTTATCCAATTCCGACATCAATTCGTCCTTCAAATCATCATTTTACATTTTTGAAAGTTTTCACAAATTTTTATTTTTCCCCAACTTAAACCACTAATTTAATAATTTATAAAAATAAAGATGGAATCATGAAATAAAATCATATACGGGTAAATAACAGTTATCCCAACCAACAAGTGAAGAACCCCAAAATAATCGCTCAAATCCGAGGTCTACAACTCAAGATATGATAAAAATAGTCAAACCCTCGGAATAGAATTCTTTATATTCTGCCCAGTGAATTATGCATTGCGATCGGATCATCCATTGCAATCGCGAAGAGCAAAACATTCAATTGCCAAAACGTGCTTTGCGAATGTGACATAAAGGTCGCGAACGCAGTGACCAAGATCTTCAGACTCTACACGAGCGCGTCTGTGCACTCGCGAATGCGAAGAGAAATAATGCATGATGCTCCTTCTAGCCTTACCTCTGCGCGATCGCGGACCACTGCATGCGAATGCGAAGACAAAAGTCTTCCAACCTTCGCGAACGCGTTCTCCTATTCGCGAACGCGTTCTCCTATTCGCGAACGCGAAGAAGCCGATGTTACCCCCAGAGTGGAAATTGATTCTATCATAGATGATGTGGGTGAACACTAGAGGGGTGAGGATATTCCCCCAATTACTACACCGCATGGTTCTACTATTCCTGCTCAGGCTGCACCAGTTCCTACACCTGATGAGGGTGCGACAAATCCTCCAACTGATATTCCGGTTCCACCTCCAGCCCCAGCTTCTGGTCCCGGTGTTTCTGATGGGGATCTTAGGGAAGCCATACAGATGTTGGCTCAGATAGTGGCTTCCCAGGCCTAGAGGTCGAATGTTACTCCCATTTCTTCTAGTCAGCAAGGGGACTCTATTGGTTCCAGGGTTAACAGGGTTCTTCAGTTAGATCCTCCAGTGTTCACGGGTACTGATCCCGAGAAGGATCCCCAGGATTTCATTGATGAGATGCACAAGACCCTCAGAGTTATGCGTGGTACTAAAATAGAGGGAGTGGAGTTGGCCTCCTACCACCTGAAAAGGGTGGCCTATTCTTGGCTTGAGATGTGGGAGGACTCCCGTGAGGAGGGGAGCCCTCCAGCGAGGTGGACTGAGTTTGCGGGCGCTTTCATGGATCATTTCTTGCCTGCCGAGACTAAGGCAGCCCGTGTCGTGGAGTTTGAGAACCTAAAACAGGGTAGCAATAGTGTGTCGGAGTACCATATGGAGTTCGTGCGCCTGTCCAAGTATGCTATTCACATGTTGCCCACTATGGAGGCTAGAGTGTGCAGGTTTGTGCAGGGCCTTAGCCCCTTGGTTATCAATGAGGCCGCTACAACTGCGTTGAATTATGACATGAACTATGGAAAGATGGTAGCATTTCCTCAAGCTACAGAGAACCGTAAGTTGAAGAACAAAATAGAGCGAGATGGTAGCAATAAGGCCCGGTCCGTGGGAAACTTTGGGAATTCATTTTGTGGCGGTAGGTCAGCATTCGGGGAAGGGTCATCAGGGCTATCCCCGTCTTTTGCTCAGTCTTCAGCTAGTGCACCACCATCAGGGCCAGTCAACAACAGTAGAGTCATTTCAGGCCCATGTAACATGACTCTCTTGGCTTCAATATTGTTGCTTCAATTCGTTGCTGCATCAAAAGTTTATGTAGAGCATCGCGTTAGTCAATGGCGAAAGCAAACTTTTTACCAAGGGGATTCAAAAAATTTTAAAAAGTAAATACCTAAAAACGTTAAGGAGATTCAATACCTTATATATTGTATTTTTTTAAATCTTATACGGTGTAATTTTCGGCGAAGGGGGTTCTGCCGAACCTCATTCCCGCCACCAAGTTCCGCTCCTGTATAGGGGAATTTAAAAGATACTACAGAACTGTCACACCTAGTATTTGTAAATGTAATAAAATAACTTTTAAACCTCTTTTACCACTATACTAAAATCTTCTCTCATGTCACAAGGATTCAATAGTATATAGCCAGAAAAAAAATAATTTATTCCGTATTTGCACAATACAATTATTCGGCGAAGGGGATACCGTCTCGTGATATCCCTTTAGCTCCGCCATTAGTATTCGTTATAGGTTAATCTAAATTATAGGAGGAAAGAAAAAAAAAAACAAAAGAGAATACAAAATTCTTTTATTTTAAATAACTTTTCGAGAAATGTTAAAGTAAAAATAACTACTAATAGATGGAGGAAGTAAATAGACTTTGGGTCAGTGGAGCAGGTGGCTCAGAGTACATCTCCATTGAATTCGTATCAACTCGTAATTAACATCCCATATCCGCCCTCTCTGTGATCTTCATATTAAAGGTCTTGGTTTCGATTCGAGTCTTGAATATAGAAAACTTCTTGATAAGAATCGTTTTGTCCTTAGTAAACTTACCCGACGTCAATCCAAATTTTTTAATGACGTGATATTTTGCCGCAAAAATTACATGCATTAAAACTTTTTCTTTTTCTAGAGAACCTCAAATCGACACCAGGGCTCGATCTTTTCGTCACAAATCAGAAGTAGTAGTAGATGCACGAATCCAATTGAACCCAATATTCTCGATTTTGAGCATAGTTAAAAATATGTTAAATCATAAAAGTTACTAAATTTTGGACCAATAATTTCAGAAATGTAATGGTGCAATGAAAACCTAAAGTCTGAAAATAATTAATCAGATTTAAATTCTGAATCCGCCTCTAATTAGAAGTCTTTGAATACATTAGTTATGTGTATATTTAACTCTTGTATGTCTTGTGCAAATTTTATATTTTAAGGAAGCTATGACCAAAGACAGAAGGGGAGGTTTTTTTTCCAGGAAATGAGAAAGAACACTAAGGAAATATATTATCACGCAATTGTGTAACAAACATATTAGATAATGGCTTTTATTCATACTTAATACAGCAAGCTCTGAAGTAGAAAGAGCATTACTATTACAGCTTTGCCATTACAAAGGTTTTATATATTACACGATGATCAGTGTTGAGGCTTCCCTTCAGTCACTTTATCCATGGCCTCACCTTTGTAGTAGCAACACCTGCTGCAGCCGTAGTAATTGCGGCGGCCGCAACAACCATAGCGGCAGTATCCTCCACGTCCACCACCGCGGCCGCCACCTGGGTATCCACCACGGCCGCCACCAGGGTATCCACCGCCACCACGGCCGCCACCAGGGTATCCGCCGCCAGGGTATCCACCGCCAGGGTAGCCACCACCGGGGTATCCGCCACCATATTGAGCTTCATGCACTTCATTCTTGTTATCGGATTTCTTTGCTGCATCAATTGTGTGAAAAAAGGTATGTTATTTTTATTAGCTGTTTTATTCTTGTACTAACTCTAAACTAGCAAAGGACAGCCCGGTGTATAAGGCATCGACATTCACGCAGAATCCGGAGAAGGGTCGCACCCCAAGGATGTGACGTAGACAGCCTATCCTAGTGCAAGTATTCGCGGCTGCTTTTACGGTTCGAACCCGTGATTTATAGGTCAAAGGGACAACTTCACCTTCTCTTTCAACTCTAAACTAGAAAATTAACACAATTTTGCCGTAATCCATAATCTTACAAGTTTAATTTCTACACGTCGATGGTGAAATTGTTTTGTAGTATTAGGTCGAATGCAGATCAGATCACATAAGATTCTTTTATACTGTTAAATCCTTTACTTATATGTAATTTTTCGTGATACAAGCACATTTATAATATTTGCTATGTTAAGGTCAAATGAAATACTATAAAACTTGCTAAGATTCATGATCAAGCTAGCATTAGGAACACCAGACGTGTAACTCTAAGGGGTCGTTTGATAGGGTGTATTAGGAAAAATAATACATGTATTAACTTTAGTACTGTTAATTTCTTGCTCTGTAGTGTTTTTTAACTTATATTTATATTAGTTATACACCATATTCAGTATTATTCGTATATATAACAAAAATCATAGCATTAGCAATACCATAGTCTTTAATACATAGATAAGCATGTATAAAGACAGAATTGTCATTTCAAAACCTTTAATATACCAAATCAAACAACCACAAAAAATAATCCTAACATAACTAATCTCAGCATTACTGATACACAATATTTAGTACTATTCTTATACACCTTACCAAACGAAACCTAAGTACTTGCTTTAGAGGAAATAATACCTTTACTACAAGTTGCACGTACGTTAACCACTAATTTGAAAGGTTAAATAATTATACAGATAATAATAGGGAGAAAATAATGAGAGGGTTCTTACAGTCCTCTTCTGAAGTGGTGGAAGTCTCAGACAACTCCCTAGCTAAAACCTCAGAGCTTATCATTATAAAAATGGCCAAACAAAGGCCAAGAAACAGAAATGCCTTGGAACCCATTTTTCTTTTTTGTAGCCAAGCTTAGTTATGATACTTTGAAATTTAAGGATGGAGAAACTGATGCATAATTGGTCTCTATTTATAGTAAGAATTGAATGCATTTCAGATAAAAGAGAAGGACATTATTTGGAGGTGTGAGGGGACAAAACAAAGGGGTGCATTTATGGAGTATATGGACCAGTATTTAGTTGGGAAGTGAAGAGAGTAATGAATAGTCTTGATTTCACAATTGAGTTGGACAAAAATTATTAGTAGGATATTACTCGTTATGTACACCATATATGAAAGTATAATATTGTTTCCTTTTGGATATAAGTTAGATACACGAGTAAAGAGCTGTGATTTGATCTGTTATAGAATATTATTTATCATTTAATTTGGATTCCTTTTGAATATAAGTTAGACACACTGTAAATAACTCTAATTTGATCTATTATAGAATGTTATTATCATTTAATTTGGATTACGAATCAATACTTATTATATATATAAATAACTTGCTATTACTTATTAAATGATCTGATCTACTAGTGGCAAAATTCGTTACACCGACATTGCATAAAAGTAAACACATTCGATTTTTTAAAATTAAAGTAACATGCAAATATGCAATAACATATAAATGTTTAGATAAAATTTTGGCAGAATACATTAATTGGAGACCCACAGAAGTTGTCAAAGTTTTATTTGTATACGTTATCTAGGAGTTCAACCTATTAATTAATAAACACCAGAAGTTTAGAGAAAACATGCCTACTAAACAACTCTTGCAATTTTGACAAGGTTAGAAGGCCGTCTATAAATTAGATCAATACGCTAAAATGCACAGATATGGTATATGTTTTACGGGAGAAAATCAAAAATAGTCATATTTACAAGTGGTCATTCAAAAATAGTCACAGTTTCAATATTAATCGAAATTAGTCACTTTTCATGTAAAGATAAATTTGAACGAAAATACAGTTCAAAATACGGAAAAATACTCCAGCATAATATACTGGAATTCCAGTATAAGTATATTGGAACTCCAACATATTATACTGGAGTTCCAGCATAAGTATACTGGACTTCCAACATATTATGCTGGAGTTCCAGCATAAATATATTGGACTTCCAGCATAATATACTGGGGTTCCAGTATAATATACCGGTCTAGCATAATATGCTGGAAGTTCATACACAGGTGCACCGATCTCCAGTATATTATGCTGGAACTTTCCGTGTTGTAACAAAATAGTAACTATTTTTCAATGACTTTGCAAATGCTGGTTATTTTTGAACGACCAGTTCGAAATCAGGCTAGCCCGTGCTATTTTTACAATTTTTACAGTATATATAAGTTAAATCATGTGTAATCAGATACTCAGAAGCCCAAGTCTGCTTTACCACTGTTCTCTTTCAAAATTCTAGGCCTCCCTATGTCCAAACTATTTGTTAAGTCGGATTGAACGCTAGCTTACTTGGTGAATTCTCTATTTTTCACACTTGAGATAAAAAGTTCAAACTCTGTCAGTAACGTAGCATTCCTTTCGGCTTTCCTTCTCCCCTATACTAATACATTAAATTTTTTATTTAAAAAAACTACAGGTTGGGTCTCTATTAGGGCCTGCCGCTTGCCAAATTGCAAATTAGATAATTAAGAATCCGTGGATCGGATATACTCCTAAATATAATATGAGACTATGAATTGTATGGGATCTGATTTAGACGCACCGACGTATAGCCTGTTTGGCGAATCTTCTAAAATCAACTTATTTTGTGAAGTATTTTTTTCAAAAGTACTTTTTAAAAAAGTGCTTTTGGTGAGAAGCAGTTTATATTTCGCTAATTAATTTGAAAAACACTTTTGAGTAGTAATTAGTCTTTGACCAATCTTTTGAAAACTGCTTCTAAGTTTATTTTTCTCAAAAGTACTTCTCAGAAAAGTATTTTTGGAGAGAAGCTACTTTTTTCTGCTTCTTAAAAACTGCTTCTGTTTCTCCTCAAAAATAATTTTTTTCCTTCTAAAAGTTTGGCCAAACACCTCAATTTTTGGTCAAAAGTACTTTTGGCGAAAAAAAATATTTTTGGCCCAAAAACAAACTTGGCCAAACAGGCTAGTAGTCTCTGGATCCACCACTGCATGGTGAATTAACATATAATATAAACCTTTTTAGTTTGGTAAATTATTATCTTGATAATACTTAGATAAAAGTTTTCATTCTTTAGTTTTAGGTGGCTGAGGGAAAGTATATCCTAACCTAGCTAGTATTACAAAGGTCTCCAATTTGAGACATGAAATATAATTGTGTTTGATACTGAATACTTTACTTCCAAAATAAAGATACAAATGCAAATCTAAATTAATCGGACCTAAAAAAAAAAAAACGCACACTAAATGAGTCAAAAAAGCCACGTACATATTGTTGCTGCCCGACGAATTAAAAGCATGGGACAGATTTGTCAGTTGACTTAGCAAAGTTTTCTTAGACCCACCACCCAACCACTTGTCATTAATACCCAAGTTACAAAATAAAAAACATTCTTTTAGAGAAATGTGATAAGAATTTGAACCCCATATTTGTATTCCTTCGGCCTCAAATTATATGTCGTGATTTCTAAAAATAATTATTTTAAATGATTTGTCATTATAGAAATTTAGGATAAAATTAATTATTTTTTTACATTTTACCCTTAATATTAATTATTCTTGAAGAAGGAGATGAACATAAATAGAATAAATATTTAATAAAAATAGATTATATTTTAAGATATAGATAAGGGTAAAATAATTCAAAATTCCTTCTAATTAATGTTTTAGGTTTGTAAAAGAGAAACATGATAAATAATTTGAGATGAAGTGAGTAGTAAAGTAAAACTCTGTATTCAATATAAAAAACCCTTCAATTCATACGTATCATATGTTTTATTGTGTAAATAAATTGCTAGCACTAGTGAATCAACACTTCTATGAAAACAATGTAAGATGCTCTTAAAGTAATATATTGAGGAGACACTAAATAACTCTAAGACACTAGGTTAGGTTTTTTCATGGAAAAAAAAATTTAAATGAAAGACAAAAGATGTTTGCTGATAGATAAATGCAAATATAGCATGATATGTTCAATTCTGAACCACATATGCATCGCCCCTCAAGAAAAATGCAACAGTTATTTAATTAATAGAGAGAACCACCAAAGATTGTGATGGTACGGGAACTATTCCTTCCTCTTTAGCTAGAGGTTTCATGTTCGAGCATGGCCGGATGGATGTAGTGTACTAGTAACGAATTCAATTGAACCCATAAATTTCGACCCGAAATAAAATTTATGTGTAAAAGTTCATTAAAATTATAAAAGTAGTCGATATGAACCTATGACTTTAAAAATATAATGCGTTCAACGCTAAAACCTTAAGGGTTCGTTTGGTTGCCGGTTAGAGTTATGCAGGTATTAGTTATGCATGTATTAATTATGTATCTATTAGTTATGCAGGAATAAGTAATGCAGGGATTAGTTATGCATGTATTAGTTATGCAGGGATAAGTTATGCAAGGTTGAGTTATGTTGGGATTAGTTATGCGATAGTTATATAAGGATTAGTAATATAAATGTAATGTGAGTGTTATTTATTATTAGCTTACTTTATTTTATTAAAATTGTTAGTATAGTTTAAATATATATTTTTAAACAAAAAAATACAAGTTTGAATAAAGGGTATTCTTGTCATTTTATGTTTTAATACAAGTATTATTAATACATGTATAAGTTATTCACCTTCTACCCTGCATAAATAATACATAGATTACCTCATAACTTATAGATGTATTAGTTATGCGGAAAAGAAAAATATGAACCAAACATTGTATTAGCAATGCTACATTTTATGTGAAAAAGAGAAAAAAACAATCAAACATTGTATAACTTATGCTAGCTTCTATGTGGAGATTATTTTTTCTCCTTCTTTTAACCAAACAATATATAAAGTTATCCTAATTTTAATAAATGGATAGCTTGTTTGAACTCCAATATTTTAGGCCCAACAAAACGAATACCATTTTGTGACGTCAGGTGGGCATGTGAAGACCCACAAGTTCATCTCAACTTTATGGCATATGGCATACGTCAGTTGTAACAATTCGGCCGGTCGTTTTGAGTATTACAGCCTCGTTTTCCCATTTACTGCTCCATTTGTACTTTATAGTTGTATTATGACCTATCAGATTAGTTAGTTCGGGTTCGGAGAGATTTCGGAATAAATTGAGACACATAGTCTCGTAATTGAAAACTTAAGTTGGAAAAGTTAACCGAATATTGACGTATGTGTAAACGACCTCGAATTTGAATTATTATGATTCCAATAGCTCAGTATGGTGATTTTAGACTTAGGAGCGCGTCCGAAAAATTATTTGGAGGTCCGTAGTAGAATTAGGCTTGAAATGGCGAAAGTCGAATTTTTGAAAAGTTTGACCGGGGGATTGTCTTTTTGATATCAGGGTCGAAATATGATTCTGAAAATTGAAATAGCTTCGTTATGTCATTTATGACTTGTGTACAAAATTTAAAGTCATTCCGGATTGAATTGATGTGTTTTGGCACAAGATATAGAATTTGAAAGTTTCAAAGTTCATTAGGCTTGAATTGGGGTATGATTCATGGTTTTAGCGTTGTTTGAGGTGATTTGAGGGTTCGACTAAGTTCGTATGATGTTTTAGGACTTGTTGGTATGTTTGGTTGAGGTCCCGGGGGCCTCGGGTGAGTTTCGGATGGTTAACGGATCAAATTCGCACTTAAAACCAGTGCTGGAATTTTTGCTTTTGGTATTTTTGCACCTGTAGAGGTTTGATCACAGGTGCGAAGCCGCATGTGCGCACCAGCCATCGCATAAGCGACTAGACGTGAAGAGGGGCAGTGGTCACAGGTGCGAAAAGGAAAGCGCAGAAGCGGAGGGAGCATTTTGGGCGATCGCAGATGCGGATATTTCGTCGCACCCGCGAGACCGCAGATATGGCTAACTGGTCGCAGGTGCGACAAGCCCTGGACAGAATAAAATTGGAGGAGTTCCGAGCTTTTGCTATTTTTGGGCATTTCAAGCTCGGGTTGGGCGATTCCTGAGCGAGAAATCACGGAAAATCTTGAGGTAAGTCACTTGTGATCATTTCTACTCCATAATATTGAATTATCATCGAATAATCCGACTAGATTACGTGTTTTTGAGGTGTAAATCGGGGATTTGAACTTAGGGATTTGAAAATAAGATTTGAGGGTTTGGAGGTCGAGTTAAGGTCGGATTTGGTAAAATTAGTATGGTTAGATTCGTGGTTGAATGGGCTTTTGGATTTTGTAAGTTTTGTCAGATTCCGAGACGTGGGTCTCACGGGCAATTTTTGGAGTGTAATTTCCTATTTTGTGGGAAAATATTTATATTTTGATATAGAATTAATTTCTATTTATTATGTGGACTGAATCAAATTTATTGTGGCTAGATTCGAGCCGTTCAGGAGTTGATACGCGCAGGATGAAATTTCTAGAGCATTGTTTAGCTTGCTCGGCATTGGTATTGGCTTGTTCGAAGTAAGTAACTCTTCTAATCTTGGAGCTGAGGGTATAAACCCTGAATATATGTATTATGTGAATTGTTTGGAGGTGATGCACATGCTAGGTGACGGGCGTGTGGGCATGCACCATAGAAATTATGACGTAACAGTTTCCGTGGAATTTTGTAGTCAAATAATCTTGGCATTTTCCGTGCAGTTTTATGTGTTAAAGAAATTGAGTTGAGAATCATATTAAAAATCATGCCAAGGCTATTTGCCAGTATTATTGAGGCCCATAGAGGTCATATTGAGTGAATTATTTGTTTAAATTGAAAATTTATACTCAGTCATATTTATTTCATTGCATATCATATCTCAGTCTCTGTTGTTATTTATCGATACATCATATCATCATTTTTGGGCTATTTTCATGACATTGTGAGCCCATGAGAGAGAGACTGGAGAGATTGATGACTGAGGGAGGCCGAGGGCCTGACTGTGAGGATATTTTTGGGATCGGACTGCACGCCACAACAGACCATATTGGCTTTATATATATATATTATTATTATTATTATTATTATTATTATTATTATTATTATTATTATTATTATTATTATTATTATTATTATTATTATTATTATTATTATTATTATTATTATTATTATTATTATTATTATGTGGATCGGGGCTGCCCGCCTGCAGCAGGCCTTATAGGCTTTATATAGCATGTGAGTTGTCCGTGCAACACGTTAGTTGTCCGTGCGGTTTATAACGCTTGGGCTGAAGGAGTCCCTCCGAAGTTTGTACACCCCCAATGAGCGTGGTTGTTATTATTGAGGGATGGATCTTCCCTAGAAATGGATCTTGTCCGAAGCATTATATACTTAGAGATGGATTTTCTCCATGGGCTGGATTGGCCCTACTCGGTACTGAGTGACTGATGATCAGTTGATGTATATATTCCGGGATGGATCTTCCCTAGGCCAGATTGGCTATATACAGTACCGAGTGATTGGGCATGATGAGTGAAATGCGTGAGAAAGTGAGATTGAGTACTCTGAGAGTGTGAGTACATGAGTTCATCTCTGAGATATATTGCATTGACATGCACACATGACATACGAGCATAGAGATGTATTTTTGCTCATGTTGTACGGTATCACATCATTCATGATTTCTCACACATGTTGGCAGATGGGCATAGTGATGCATTTGTTTTACACTGGTTACCTGGAAGAAAAATGAAACATCTTATTTATTTTGAAAGGATTTTTGGGAAAATTATTGTTTTCAAACTTATTTATATTTTTGGCAACTCCGGTAAACGATTTGGATTTTCACTAATATACTTGAAAGACAGAACTATTTTTAGAAATCATGATTTAGCTGGGCATTTTATCTCTGAGTTACTTCGAGTATTACTTGTTTTATATTGTTATGAACTATTGTTGGTTATGGGAGTTGGACTCTGACCTTGGTACAAGCTCGTCACTACTTTCAACCTAAGGTTAGATTTGTTACTTATTGAGTACATGGGGTCAGTTGTACTCATACTACACTTCTGCACCTTGCGTGCAGATATTGGCCGTTGATGTTGCTGCGTTCGTTGGAAGCTGGATCCGAAGATGTACCTGCGTTCCGGTTGTAGCTGCCTCTTGTTCATGGTAGCCTTAGATTCATAAAACTCTTTTATATACTTTTCAAACATATGGTGTATTACTTCATACTAGTTTTGTATACTCTATTCTTAGAAGCTCATGATTTGTACTACAAGTTCTTGGAGAATGTATAAGATTAAGATTTTTCTTTACTTAAATTGCTTTAATTATTATTATTGGAATTGGATAGTTAATAATTGGCTTACCTAGCAGGTTGGGTTAGGTGCCACCATGACTAGCTGGATTTTGGGTCGTGTTTCAAAGTTCATTAGGCTTGAATTAGGGTAAGATTCGTGGTTTTAGCATTGTTTGAGGTGATTTGAGGGTTCGACTATGTTCGTATGATGTTTTAGGACTTGTTGGTATGTTTGGTTGAGGTCCCGGGGGCCTCGGGTGAGTTTCAGATTGTTAACGGATCAAATTCGAATTTAAAACCACTGCTGGAATTTTTGCTTCTGGTATTTTCACACCTGCGGAGGTTTGATCGCAGTTGCGAAGCCGCATGTGCGCACCAACCATCACAGAAGCGACTAGACATGAAGATGGGTGGTGGTCGCAGGTACGAAGAAATTTCCGCACCTGCGAAAAGGAACGCGCAGAAGCGGAGGGAGCATTTTGGGCGATCGTAGATGTAGACATTTCGTCACACCTGCGAGAACACAAATGCGGCTAATCTGGTCGCACATGCGACAGGCCCTGGACAGAATAAAATTGGAGGAGTTCCGAGCTTTTGCCATGTTTGGGCATTTCAAGCTCGGGTTGGGCGATTCTTGAGCGAGAAATCATGGGAAATCTTGAGGTAAGTCACTTGTGATCATTTCTACTCCATAATATTGAATTATCATCGAATAATCCAACTAGATTGCTTGTTTTTTAGGTGTAAATCGGGGATTTGAAAATAAGATTTGAGATTTTGGAGGTCGAGTTGAGGTCGAATTTTTGTAAATTTAGTATGCTTAGACTCGTGGTTGAATGGGCTTTCGAATTTTATAACTTTCGTCGGATTCCGAGACGTGGGCCCTACGGGCAATTTTTGAAGTGTAATTTCAGATTTTGTGGGAAAATATTAATATTTTGATATGGAATTATGTAACGACCCGGCCGGTCGTTTTGAGTATTATAATCCCGTTCCACCATTTACTGGTAAATTTATGCTTTACAGTTATTTTATGACTTACCGGGTTAGTTAGTTCGGGTCCGAAAGGATTTTAGAGTGAAATGAGACACTTAGTCTCTTAATTGAAACCTAAGTTGAAAAAGTTGGCCGGATATTGACTTATGTGTAAACGACTTCGGAATTTAATTTTGACGATTCCAATAGCTCTATATGGTGATTTTGGACTTAGGAGCGTGTCCGAAAAATTATTTGGAGGTCCGTAGTGGAATTAGACTTGAAATGGCGAAAGTCAAATTTTTGGGAAGTTTGACCGGAGGATTGACTTTTTGATATCGGGGTCGAAATTCGATTCTTAAAATTTTAATAGATCTGTTATGTCCTTTATGACTTGTGTGAAAAATTTGAGCTCAATCGGACATAATTTGATAAGTTCCGGCGTCGTTTGTGGAAACTTGAAATTTCAAAGTTCATTAAGCTCGAATTGGGGCATGATTCGTGGTTTTAGCATTGTTTGATATTATTTGAGACTTCGATTATGTTCGTATGATATTTTAGGACTTGTTGGTGTATTTGGTTGAGGTCCCGAGGGACTCGGGTGAGTTTCGGACGGCTAACGGATCATTTTTGACCTTTGGGAGATAGCTGATAGCTAATGGTATTTTTCTTCTAGTTTCCTTATACACGATCGCATAAGTTCATCCGCAATCGCATAAACTAATTTGGGACAGAGATGACTTTGTTCTATGCGATCGCGTGAGGTGGTTTGCGATCGCGTAGGCTTGTTTGAGGCAGTGATGATTTTGTTCTTTGCGATCGCGTAGCTATGGGATTTTGTGATTCGTGAATGCGTGGCTATGGTTGTGTTCGCGTAGAGGAAATGGAGCAGAAGTGGAGATCACGCGTTTGTGCTTCGCGATCGCGTGGACGAGTCCGCGATCGCGTAAGCCTGTGAGAGTGAGCTTCATGATCGCTTGGAAAAGTACGCGATCGCGTAGGTTTAAATCTGGGCAGTGCAAATTTGTGCTTCGTGATTGCGTGTGGTTGTCCGCGATCGCGCAGAGCAAATGACTGGGCAGGGAGTTTAAGTTCTCCATTTTTGTCGATTTAGAGATCGAGAAGAGACGATTTTTGGGAGATTGTCAAGGAAATTAATGGGGTAAGTGTTCTTAACTCAATATTTGTCAAATTACCCGAATCCATGGTTGTTTTTAACATTTAATTGGTGAATTTAGTTGGAAAATTGTGAAAACCCTCTTGGTTTAATTTGAAGATTTGAGGGTCGAGTTGATGTCAGATTTGAGTAAAATTTGTATGGTTGGATTCGTGGTTGAATGGGCGTTCATATTTTGTAACTTTTGTCGGGTTCAGAGATGTGCAATATTTGAGCTAAATTTTGAATTTTATTGGAAAATTAGTATTTTCTAATGAAATTAATTCCAATAAATTTTGTTGACTGAATCGAATTATTAGTGGCTAGATTCGAGGCATTTGGAGGCTAATTCATGAGGAAAAGGCATTGCAGAATAAAGAATTACACGGCTTGAGGTAAGTAATAGTTCTAAATTTGGTTCTGAGGGTATGAAACCTCGGAATATGTATTATGTGATTGGCTTTGAGGTGACACATATGCTAGGTGACAGGCGTGTGGGCGTACACCGTAGGAATTATGACTTGATAAAATTCCATGAAACTGTGTAGTTGAATTATTTGTTGATATCCGTACATTCTCTACGTGTTAGGGAAAATTGAGCGGAGACTCACATTAATAACCATGCTTAGACATATGTTGTTATTATTGGTACCCACTTGGGTTATTTATGTGGTTGAATTATATGTGCAAATTGTAATTTCACACTCAGTCATGTTTATTCAGTTCATATCATATCTCAATCTCTGTTGCTATTTATTAAAACATCATATTATCAATTTTGGGCTGATTATCATGATTTCTGAGAGCCCAAGAGACTGGAGAGGTTGATGATTGAGTGAGGCCGAGGGCCTAATTGTGAGGATATTTATGGATCGGGCTGCACGTCGCAGCATATTTTATTGATTTATGCCATGATTGGCTTGATATAGAGCTTGGGCTGAAGGAGCCCCTCTAGAGTCTGTACACACCCCCAGTGAGCGCAGATACCTACTGAGTGCTAGTGCCGAGTGCCGAGTGATGAGCGACTGTGAGGAATGAATGACTATGAGGAAAGAGTGATTGCGAGGTTGGAGTGAATGGGAGGACTGAGTGACTGTTACTCTGAGAGGATGCATTGATATCATTATTTGCTGCATTTCAACTGTCATATGTCACTATTTGTTTTGAAATTTTGGAAAATCATTATTTTCTGTTTCGGTCAAACTTGATATGAAATGTCAGTGAAATTTTAAATGTTGAACTTGAGAGCATGCGTACCCTTTTATATTGAAAAGTACTGTATTTGGACTTAGCTGAGAAGCTCGTCACTAATTTTAGTTCTTTATTTATTATTATTACTTACTGAGTTGGTTGTACTCATACTATACCATGCACTTCGTGTGCAGATCCAGGTGATCCCGGATACAGTGGGTGTTGATTCTTTCACACAGTCGATTTTCCGAAGATTCAGAGGTAGCTGCCATGTTTCACAGACCTTGTCTCTCCTTCCCTATCCTTTTGTTTATTTTATTTGGTCTCAGATTATTATAGATCACGTTTTCTAGACTTGTAATGTATAGATTCTCATGTACTCAGTGACACCGAGTTTTGGGAGTGTCTTTATTTCCAATGTTTGTGGGATTTACTCTTAAACTTAATTATTATGTTTTTAGTATTTAAAAGAAATTGTAGGTTATTGGTGTTGTCGGCTTGCCTAGTATTGAGATAGGTGCCATCACGACAGGTTAGAATTTTGGGTCGTGATAAGTTGGTATCAGAGCCTAGATTACATAGGTCTCACGAGTCATGAGCAGGTTTAGTAGAGTCTTGCGGATCGGTACAGAGACGTCTGTACTTATCTTCTAGAGGCTACCTAACCCTTAGGAAAATTTCACTTTCTTGTATTCTGTCGTGCGAATTGTTGATTCCGGAAACTAAATTTCTGTTATTCTATTCTCTCAGAAATGGTGAGGACACATACTACCGAATCAGACGGTCAGGCACCAGTGCCACTAGCTAGGGCCGCGAGAGGTCGGGGCCGTGGTAGAGGCCTGGGGCCCAGGTAGAGGTCGAGGTGTAGCTCGTACAACAGTTGGAGCGGCACCTGTAGCACCACCAGTTGCTCCAGCTCAGGAGCAGGTTCCAGATATAGCTGAGCCGATAGGACCAGGTTAGGCACCAGCTGTGCCCATTGAGATTCCAGGCCTTCAGGAGACTTTGTTCCAGATATTGACAGTTTGCACTGGTCTTGCTCAGGTGGTTTCGGCTCAGGCCGCACCTGCCATTTCACAGGCCGGGGGAGGTACTCACACCCCTGTTGCCCGTACTCCAGATCAGGTAGTACAGAGACTTCAGATACCGGGGGCACTACCAGCCCAACCGGCTGCAGCTGTTCAGGCTCCGGTAGTCCCTGTTATGGCAGATGGTGAGTAGAGGAGACTTGAGAGATTTGGGAGGCTTCGACCTCCATCATTTAGCGGTGTTGAGTCAGAGGATGCTCAGGGTTTTTTGGATAAATGCCAGCGGATGCTTCGGACAACAGGTATTTTGGAGACCAATGGGGTCTCTTTCACTACTTTTTAGTTTTCTGGAGACTTTTGAGAGGCATAGGACGGTCAGTGTTGTACCACTTACATGACAGGAATTCTCCGTTCTCTTTTTGGAGAAGTTTGTGCCGCAGTCTCGCAGAGAGGAACTGCATAGACAGTTTGAGCAGTTATGTTAGGATGGTATGTCTGTGACGCAGTATGAGATGAGATTTCTTGAGTTGGCTCATCACGCAGTTTGGTTGGTTCCCACTGATAGGGAGAGGATTAAGAGGTTCATTGACGGCCTCACATATCAACTACGATTACTTATGACTCGGGAGAGAGTATATGGTGCTACTTTTGATGAGGTAGTTGACATTGCTCGGCAGATAGAGATGGCTTGTAGCCAAGAGCGTGGAGAGAGGGAGGCTAAGGGACCTTTTAGTCCATGTGATTTTAGCGATGTTCCTTCAGGGGGTCAGTTTTACCGCGGTAGGGGTCGTCCTTACAGACACGCTCAGGCGGGTTGTCCAGTTCACCGTGGTGCATCATCCAACCAGGGTTCATATAGTTCTCATCAGGGTCAGTCATCTCGCAGTGCCATGCCAGCCCAGAGTTCGTCCCGTGCTCTTTCAGCTCAGGGTTCATTTGCATCGGGAGCTTCTAGCAGTTATTCTTGTTCTTGGGGCCCGATTCAGTCAGCACCACCACCAGTACCGGGGAGCTACTTTGAGTGCGGGGAATTTGGGCATATGTGGAGATAATGTCCTCGTCGTTCGGGAGGTTCAGTGCAGCAGAGAAGTCAAACTACGACTTCAGCACCAGTTACTTCACCACCCGCCCAGCCAGCTCGAGGTGGGGTTCAGTTCGCTAGGGGTCGCCTAAGAGGGGGAGGCTGATCAGGTGGTGCTCAGGCCAGATTCTATGCTTTTCCTGTCAGGCCATACGTCATTGCCTTAGATGCAGTGATCACAGGTATTCTCTCAGTGTTCTATAGGGAAGCTTCTATATTATTTGACCTTGGTTCCACTTATTGATATGTATCATCGTATTTTTCTTGTTATTTGGATATGCCCTATGAGTCCTTAGTTTCAACTGTTCGTGTATCTACACCGGAGGGCAATATTATTACTGTGGACCGTGTATATCGGTTGTGTGTGGTAACTATTGAGGAACTAGAGACTAGAGTTGATCTTTTATTACTCGGTATGGTTGATTTCAATGTAATTCTGGGTATGGATTGGTTGTCTCCATGTCATGCTATCCTGGACAGTCGTGCAAAAACTGTGACATTGGCGATGTCGGGGTTGCCGAAGGTTGAATGGAGAGGTTCTTTAGATTTTGTTCCTAGCAGGGTAATTTCTTATTTGAAGGCCCAACGTATAGTTGAGAAGGGGTGTTTGTCATACTTGGCCTTTGTGAGAGATGTTGATGCAGATACTCCTACTATGGATTCAGTACCGGTCGTGCGAGACTTTTCGGATGTATTTCCTGCAGACCTGCCAGGTATGCCACCCGACAGGGATATCAATTTTGGTATTGACTTGGTGGAGGACACTCATCCCATTTCTATTCCTCCATATCGTATGGCACCAACTGAGTTAAAAGAATTAAAAGAGCAACTTCAGGAACTACTTGATAAGAGGTTTATTAGGCCTAGTATGCCACCTTGGGGTGCACCGGTTCTGTTTGTGAAAACGAAAGATGGTACTATGCAGATTTGCATTGATTACAGGCAATTGAACAAAGTTACAATCAAGAATAAATATCCTTTGCCGCATATTGATGACTTATTTGACCAACTTCAGGGAGCGAGGGTATTCTCCAAAATTGATTTGAGATCGGGGCATCACCAGTTGAAAATTCGGGATTCGGATATTCTAAATATGACATTCAAGTCTTGTTATGACCATTATGAATTTCTTGTGATGTCTTTTGGGTTAAACAATGCCCCAGCAACATTTATGCACTTGATGAATAGTGTATTCCAACCGTATCGTGACTCATTTGTCGTGGTATTTATTGATGATATCCTGGTGTACTCACGTAGCCAGGAGGAGCATGCACATCACTTGGGTATTGTATTATAGAGGCTGAGAGAGGAGAAACTTTATGCCAAATTCTATAAGTGTGAGTTCTGGCTTAGTTTCGTCGCTTCGTGGAGGGATTCTCCTTTCAGAAGCTCAAGACAGCTTTGACTACAGCTCCAGTATTGGTGTTGCCTATAGGTTCAGGGTCTTATACTGTGTATTGTGATGCGTCATGTATTGGTCTCGGTGCGGTGCTTATGCAAGACGGTAGGGTGATTGCCTATGCATCCAGACGGTTAAAGGTATATGAGAAGAATTATCCGGTCCACGACCTTGAGTTAGCATCTATTGTTCATGCCTTGAAAATTTGGCGGCATTACTTGTACAGTGTCCATTGTGAGGTATATACCGATCATCAGAGTCTACAACATCTGTTTGAACAAAAGGATCTTAATTTGTGGCAGCGAAGGTGGTTAGAGTTGCTTAAGGATTATGATATCACCATTCTTTAGCATCCCGGAAAGGCCAATGTGGTGGCCGATGCCTTGAGTCGTAAGGCGGAGAGTTTGGGCAACTTAGCATACTTATCGGTAACAGAGAGGCCTTTGGCCTTGGATGTTCAGGCCTTGGCCAACCAGTTTGTTAGATTCGATGTTTCTGAGCCGAATTGAGTTCTGGCTTGTGTTGTTTCTCGATCTTTTTATATGATCGCATCAGAGAGCGCCAGTATGATGATCCACATCTACTTGTCCTTAAAGACACGGTTCAGCACGGTGATACCAAGGAAGTCACTATTGGGGATGACGGTGTATTACGGATGCAGGGCCGGCTATGTGTGCCTAATGTAGATGATTTGCGTGAGTTGATTCTCCAGGAAGCTCACAGTTCGTGGTACTTCATCTATCCAGGTGACGCGAAGATGTATCAGAATTTGAGGCAGCACTATTGGTGGAGGCGAATGAAAAAAGATATAGTTGAGTTTGTAGCTCAGTGTTTAAATTGTCAACAGGTGAAGTATGAGCATCAGAGACCGGGCGGATTGCTTCAGAGACTTGAAATTACGGAGTGGAAGTGGGAGCGCATTACCATGGATTTCGTAGTTGGACTTCCACGGACTTTGAGGAAGTTTGATGTTGTTTGGGTGATTGTGGATCGATTGACTAAGTCTGCGCATTTTATTCTAGTGGGTACTACTTATTCTTCGGAACGGTTGGCTGAAATTTATATCCACGAGATTGTTTGCCTACATGGTGTTCCAGTGTCCATCATTTTAGATCGGGGCACGCCGTTTACCTCACAGTTTTGGAGAGCAGTACATCGAGAATTAGGTACACAGGTCTAACTAAGTACAACATTTCACCCTCAGATGGACGGACAGTCCGAGCGCACTATTCAGATATTGGATGATATGCTACGCGCTTGTGTCATTGATTTTGGAGGTTCTTGGGATCAATTTTTTCCACTGGTAGAGTTTTCTTAGAACAATAGCTACCAATCGAGCATTCAGATGGCTCCGTATGAGGGTTTATATGGGAGACGGTGTCGGTCTGCAGTGGGTTGGTTTGAGTCATGTGAGGCTAGGCTATTGGGTACTGATTTGGTTTAGGATGCTTTGGAGAAGGTTAAATTGATTCAGGAGTGGCTTCACACGACACCATCTAGACAGAAGAGTTATGGTAACCGGAAGGCCCGTGATGTTGCTTACATGGTTAGGGAGAAGGTACTGCTCAAGATTTCACCCATGAAGGGTGTGTTGAGGTTCGGGAAGAAGGGCAAGTTGAGCCCTCGATATATTGGGCCTTTTGAGATACTTAAGAAAATTGGAGAGGTGGCTTATGAACTTGCCTTGCCACCTAGTCTATCAGGTGTTCATCCAGTATTCCATGTATCCATGCTCCGAAAGTATGTCGGGGATCCATCTCATATTTTGGATTTCAGTACAGTGCAGCTAGATGGTAATTTGACTTATGATGTGGAGCCGGTGGCTATTTTAGACCGGCAGGTTCAAAAGCTAAGGTCAAAGAACATAGCATCAGTGAAGGTACAGTGGAGAGGCCAACCAGTCGGAGAAGCTACTTGGGAGATTGAGCAGGAGATGCAGAGCAAATATCCACACCTAAACCCGTTCGAGGAAGAACGTTTGTTTAAGAGGGGGAGAATGTAACGACCCGGCCGGTCGTTTTGAGTATTATAACCCCGTTCCCCCATTTACTGCTCAATTTATTCTACTCAGTTGTTTTATGGCTTACTAGGTTAGTTGGTTCAGGTCCGGAAGGATTTCAGAGTGAAATGAGATACTTAGTCTCTTAATTGAAAACTTAAGTTGGAAAGGTTGGCCGGATATTGACTTATGTGTAAGCAACCACAAAATTTAATTCTGACGATTCCAATAGCTCTGTATGGTGATTTTGGACTTAGGAGCATGTCCGGAAAATTATTTGGAGGTCCGTAGTGGAATTAGACTTGAAATGGTGAAAGTCAAATTTTTCGGAAGTTTGACCGGGGGTTGACTTTTTGATATCGGGGTCGAAATTCGATTCTGAAAATTATAATAGGTCTGTTATGTCATTTATGACTTGTGTGCAAAATTTGAGGTCAATCAGACTTGATTTGGTAGGTTCCGGCGTCGTTTGTGGAAACTTGAAATTTCAAAGTTCTTTAAGCTTGAATTGGGACATGATTCGTGGTTTTAGCGTTGTTTGATGTGATTTGAGGCTTCGACTAAGTTCGTATGATGTTTTAGGACTTGTCAATGTATTTGGTTAAGGTCCCGAGGGACTCGGGTAAGTTTTGGACGGCTAACGGATCATTTTTAACCTGTGGGAGATAGCTGATAGCTGCTGGTAGTTTTCTTTTGGTTTCCTTATACGCGATTGCATAGGTTCATCCGCGATTGCGTAAGCTAATTTGGGGTAGAGGTGACTTTGTTCTATGCAATCGCGTAGGCTTGTTTGAGGCAATGATGATTTTGTTCTTCGTGATTGCGTGAAGAGGGTCGTGATCGCGTAGCTCTGGGATTTTGTGATTCGTGGAAAAGTCACGCGTGTGTGCTTTGCGATCGCGTAGGCCTGTGAGAGTGAGCTTCATGATTGTGTGAAAAAGTCCGCGATCGCGTAGGGTTAAATCTGGGCAATGGAAATTTCTGCTTCACGATCGCGTGTGGTTGTCCGCGATTGCGTAGAGCAAATGACTGGGCAGAGAGTTTAAGTTCTGAAAATGGGACTTCGTCCCATTTTCCATTTTTACCGATTTGGAACTCGAAAAGAAACGATTTTTGGGAGATTTTTAAGAAAAACAATGGGGTAAGTATTCTTAACTCAATATTGGTCAAATTACCCGAATTCATGATTATTTTTAAAATTTAATTGGTGAATTTAGTTGGAAAGTTGTGAAAACCCTCTTTGTTTAATTTGAAGATTTGAGGGTCGAGTTGATATTGTATTTGAGTAAAATTTGTATGATTGGACTCGCGGTTGAATGGGCATTCATATTTTGTAACTTTTGTCTGGTTCTGAGACGTGGGCCCTATGGGCGATTTTTAGCTAAATTTCAGATTTTGTTGGAAAATTAGTATTTTCTTATGAAATTAATTCCAATAACTTTTTTTAACTGAATCGAATTATTTATGGCTAGATTCGAGGTGTTTGGAGGCCAATCCACGAGGAAAAGGCATTGCATAATAATAAAATAAAACGGCTTTGAGGTAAGTAACAGTTCTAAATTTGGTCTTGAGGGTATGAAACCACAGAATTCGTATTATGTGATTGGCTTTGAAGTGACGCACATGCTAGGTGATGGGCGTGTGGGCATGCACCGTAGGAATTATGACTTGGTCAAATTCCATGAAACTTTGTAGTTAAATTATTTGTTGATATCCGTACATTCTCTACGTGTTAGGGAAAATTGAGTTGAGACTCGTATTAAAAACCATGCTTAGACATATGCTGTTATTATTGGTACCTACTGGGGTCATTTATGTGGTTGAATTATATGTGCAAATTGTAATTTCACACTCAGTCATGTTTATTCAATTCATATCAAATCTTAGTCTCTGTTGCTATTTATTAAAACATCATATTATCAATTTTGGGCTGATTAACATGATTTCTGAGAGCCCGAGAGACTAGAGAGATTGATGACTGAGTGAGGACGTGGGCCTAAATGTGAGGATATTTATGGATCGGGCTGCACGTCGCAACATGTTTTATTGATTTATGCCATTATTGGCTTGATATAGCGCTTGAGCTGAAGGAGCCCCTCCGGAGTCTGTACACACCCCTAATGAGCGCAGGTACCTACTGAGTGCGAGTACCGAGTGCCGAGTGATGAGCGGTTGTGAGGAAAGAGTGACTGTGAGGAAAGAGTGACTGTGAGGTTGGAGTGAATGGGAGGACTGAGTGACTGCTACTCTGAGAGGATGCATTGATATCATTATTTGCTGCATTTCAGCTGTCATATATCACTATTTGTCATCTTAATATTTGGGAAATAGGCTGTTGATTCAAACAAATCTATTCTAGTATCAAACAGAATAGTTTTCACAATTTAGTTTTACATAAAATTAGTTAACTAATTTTTACTTCTTATTGTTACAACACACTCCTCATGAGGTTTTACTAACTATGCAGTTTTGTATTATTCTGCTGCTGAAAATTATATGCAATTAACGATTGATGATTTAGCAGCTTCCACTGCTTATGTTATGAATATAAAACTAACGTCTTGTTTCATTAATTACATTTTGCAGGTTGAAACTTTTTACGTCGAAGGAGAAATTTTGCTACCTGAGCATTTCCAACGATTTTATGTGCTAGGTTGTTCAGAATGTAACCATCTTGTTTGGAGCAAAATAAAAAGAGAGGTTCAATGAATAAACTGCAAGCTGCAACAAATGTTAATTCCAAGGTAACAACTGCTACTAATAATATGATTCCATTGATAATATTTCATACTGAGTACCATCCATTCTACCTTAACTAAAATAGTTTACAAAATACCACATCATAGGTGCCACGCTTTGAGGTAAAAGTTACAGACGAAACTGGCACAACTAGAACAACAATGTCTAAAGGCTTGGCAAAAAGACTGTTGTCAATGATGACTGAACAGATATATGAAATCGTCAATGCTAAGGTACATAAACATACAATGCTGTAGTTAATATAAGCCAACAAAGTTAATATATTACTCTCGTGGTTAACACGTAAAGGTTAGCTTTGACGAGTCCATTGTTTTTGTTATCTGTTTGCAGAATGAGTCATTCCTTGTTACCCATATCTATCGACAACTTGCAGATAAACTGTTCAAGCTTCAGTTGCAGAGGTCATCATCCAGAACACCAGATGAAAATGCAGGTTCTCTGGTCCTTTTATCATACAGTGAAAAACTAATCATGTTTCTCCCAGAAGAGTCAACAAATGTGGCTGGTGCCGATGGAACTATGGAAGAAGAGTCAATATTTGTGACTGATGCGGAAGGAACTAAGAAACAAAAAATGGAACCAACTACTCCACCAAAGCCACACTTAAGGCTAAAAATTCAAATACCATATTTTACAATGTACTAAATTTCTTAAAATGAATATTTTATTTGTACAGTTTGCCGAGGCAGTGATGTTTGCCCAGATGGTTTTGTCACGACCCAAAATCTCCCCATTTGGACCGTGATGGCGCCTAATATTTTACTTGCTAGGCAAGCCAACGTTAGAATAATATTATCCATTTTAGAACAATTTTTAAATTTATTAATAACGAAGAAACAAATGCGGAAGTAAAGTCTGAAATATAGTGAATAATCCATAAAAATAACGGTGTCTAAATACCATCCCAGAATTGGTGTCACAAGTGCACTAGCTTCTAGAATAATACAAATAAAGGTTTGAATCAAATAAAGCTGTCTGAAAACAAACATACAACTAAAGTAAAGTAGATGGGGAATTCAGAACTGCGGACGCGGTACAGTTATACCTCAAGTTTACTCTGGTAGCTGAAATCCGAGCAATTATATGATACGCCGCTGGGACCAACTCCGAAATCTGCACAAAAAGTGCAGAGTGTAGTATCAGTACAACCGACCCCATGTACTGGTAAGTGACGAGCCTAACCTTGATGAAGTAGTGACGAGGCTAAGGCAGGTCACTTACATTAACCTGTACACAATAATAGTAATAACCACAATAATAGAATTAAATCAGGTAATCCATTTCTAATAGTTTAAGCTAACTCAGCAGTCATAACCAATTATTATTTCAATCAATTTCCGTTGCAATGTGTAACCCGCTCCCACAACATATTCATTTTCAATCCTCCCATATATATATTTTAATCAAGTATATATAGACTTTTAAATAAGTCTATTGCGGCGAGCAACCCGATCCCCCAATATGGACTTTTAAACAAGTCTGTTACGGCGTGCAATCCGATCCCCCAATATTAACTTTTAATAAGTCTGTTGCGATATGCAACCCGATCCCCCTATATGGACTTTTTTAATAAAGTCTGTTGCGGCGTGCAACTCGATCCCCCAATATGAACTTTTTAATAAAGTCTGTTGTGGCGTGCAACTCGATCCCCCAATATATATCCATTTACCAATTCTTATAGAAGAAATTTCCCCAATAAATGCAACAATTAATATAAAATTTTTCAGAAAACAAGAATACAATAATTATGATTTAATTATGAAACAAACAATGATAAATAATAATTTATTATGGAAATCAGGGAGAAAATAGGCAGTTTACTATTTAATATGCTAAATGTCAAGTAACAATCAATGCACATAAATCAAATCAGCATGTAGCAATTATTGCAGGAATTCAAGAAATAATATTTGACAAAGAATAGGAGAGAAACAATTATCATAACAATTAATTTGTAAATTAAAATAAATTTAGGATTTTCAAATAATTATGCAAACAATTAATTTGACGACGTATAGATACTCGTGACCTTGCCTATACGTAGTTCACATGCATTTCACATAACAAATAATTTAAGGGTTCTATTCTCTCAAGTCAAGGTTAACCAGGACACTTACCTCGCTTTGAAATTTCAATCAATTATTCGACCACAACTTTTCATTTTAAATTTGTCTCCAAAAGCGTCAAATCTATTCATAAACAATTCGATATACTCAATACGAATCATAGGAATTAATTTCATATGAATTTACTAATTTTCCGGATAAAATCCGAAATTCACTTTAAAAATTGGTAGTGGGGCCCACGTCTCAAATCTCGGAAAAGCTTACGAAATCTGAACACCCATTCCGAGACGAGTCCAACCATACAAAAATTATCAAATTTCGATGTCAAATGGACCTTCAAATCTTAAATTTTCGTTTTTGGAAGATTTTATAAAAAATTATTTTCTCCCAATATTTCACGGATTTATGATATAAATGAGTATGAAATCATGAAATATAATCAATATAGGATAAGGAACACTTACCCCAATGTTTTTCCGTGAAAATCGCCCTAGAATCGCCTTACCCGAGCTCAAAAATGGACGAATCCCATTTTCCAGAGCTTAAGTTCTGTTTCTCGGATTTTTACTCATCGCGATCGCGGAAATTCGTTCGCGATCGCGTAGAACAACCTTTTCCCAGGTTCGTTTAACTCTACGTGATCGCGTAAATGGCCATGCGATCGCATAGAACATTTTCTCAACCTTACGCGATCGCGTACAGACTTATGCGATCGTGTAGCACAATTTCAGTGCTTCAACTTCTGCTTCATTCCTTCTATGCGATCACAACTTGGTCCTCGCGTTCGCAGTGCCTTAGCTTTTCCAACTGTTCGATCGTGTACAATACTATGCAATCGCATAGTACAGATTTTTATCCGTTATCAACAAGCCTTCGCGATCGCGGATGAAGCCACGCGATCGTGATTAAGGAAATCAGAACTGCAAATACCAGATTTTTCCAATGTTTCAAAACACCCGTAGCCTATCCGAAACTTACCCGAACTCTCGGAGATCCAAACCAAACATGCACACAAGTCCTAAAACATTATACGAACTTGCTCGCGTGATCAAATCACCAAAATAACACCTAGAACTACGAATTGAACACCAAATCGAATGAAACTTTCAAGAAAACTTTAAAACTTATATTTTCACAACCGGACGTCCGAATCATGTCAAATCAACTCCGTTTCTCACCAATTTTGACAGACAAGTCATAAATATTATAGTGGACCTATATCGGGATTCGGAACCAAAATACGGACCCAGTGTCAATAAATCCAACATCAGTAAATTCTTAAAATTTATTAAGCTTTCAAACTTTTAATTTTTCATCAAAATTCCATATCTCGGGCTAGGGACCTCGGAATTCGATTCCGGGCATACGCCCAAGTCCCAAATCACGATACGGACCTACAGGAATTGTCAAAATATTTATCCGAGTCCGTTTTCTCAAAATGTTGACCAAAGTCAACTCAGTTGAGTTTTAAAGCTCTATTTCACATTTTAATCCATTTTCACACAAAATCTTTTCGGAAAATTATACGGATTGCGCATACAAGTCGAGGAATGATAAAAAGTGCTTTTCGAGGTCTTAAAAAATAGAATTACTTATTAAATTTAAAGATGACACTTTGGATCATCACATTCTCCACCTCTAAAACAAATGTTCATCCTCGAACAAAGTTAGAAAAAGTACCTGAGCTGGAGAAAAGGTGTGGATATGCCTCTACCGGCTGACCTCTTCATTACACCCGAACTGAAGGATAACTCTTAGACCTCATTTGCCGGACCTACCGGGCTAGAATAGCCACCGGCTCCTCCTCGTAAGTCCAATCTTTGTCCAATTGGACTAAGCTGAAATTTAACACATGGGACGGATCACCATGATATTTCCAGAGCATAGACACATGGAACACCTGATGATCCGCTGATAAACTAGGTGGTAATGCAAGCCTGTAGGCTACTTCACCCACCCTTTCAAGAATTTCAAAGGGTCCGATATACCTGGGGCTCAACTTTTCCTTCTTTCCGAACCTCATTACACCTTTCATAGGTGAAACCCGGAGCAATATTCTTTCTCCAACCATGAATGAAATATCACGAACTTTACAGTCGGCATAAATCTTTTGCCTAGATTGAGCTGTGCGAAGTCGATCCTGAATAATCTTGACCTTATCCAAGGCATCCTGTACAAATCAGTACCCAATAACCGAGCCTCTCCCGGTTCAAACCAGCCAACTGGCGAACGACATCGCCTTCCGTATAATGCCTCACATGGAGCCATCTGAATGCTCGACTAGTAGCTATTATTATAAGAAAACTCCACAAGTGGCAAGAACTAATCCCAAGAACCTCCAAAGTCTATAACACAAGCGCAAATCATATCTTCCAATATCTTAATGGTGCGCTCCGACTGTCCGTCTGTCTGTGGATGAAATGTTGTACTCAACTCAACCCGCATGCCTAACTCACGCTGTACAGCCCCCCAGAAGTGTGAGGTAAACTGCGTACCTCGATCTAAAATAATAGACATGGGCACACCGTGAAGGCGGACAATCTCACGAATGTAAATTTCAGCTAACCTTTCTGAAGAATAAGCAACTGCCACTAGAATGAAATGTGCTGACTTGGTCAACCTGTCCACAATGACCCAAACTGCGTAAAATTTTCTCTGAGTCCGTTGGAGTCCAACAACAAAATTCATAGTGATACACTCCCATTTCCACTCAGGAATTTCTAACTTCTAAAGCAAACCACCAGGTCTCTGATGCTCATACTTAAGTTGCTAACAATTCAGACACCGAGCTACATATGCAACTATATCCTTTTTCATTCTCCTCCACCAATAATGTTGCCGCAAATCTTGATATATTTTGGCGGTACCTGGATGAATAGAATTCCTGGAACTGTGTTCCTCTTCAAGAATTAATTCACGAAGCCCGTCAACATTAGGTACACAAATACGACCCTTCGCAGAACTCCATATTTCCCTACAACAACCTGTTTGGCATCACCGTGCCGCACCGTGTCCTTAAGGACAAGTAAATGAGGATCATCATACTGTCGCTCTCTGATGCGCTCATATAAAGAAGACTGAGGCAAGCTAGAACCCGAATGGGTTCTGAAACATCTAACCTCACGAACTGATTAGCCAAGGTCTGAACATCTACAGCTAACAGCCTCTCACCAATCGGAATATACGCAAGACTGCCCATACTCATAACCTTTCTACTCAAAGCATCAGCCACCACATTGGCCTTTCTGGGGTGATACAAAATGGTGATATCATAGTCATTCAACAATTCCAACCATCTTCTCTGCCTCAAATTAAGAGTTTTTTGTTTGAACAGATACTGAAGGCTATGATGATCAGTAAATACCTCACACGAGACACCGTAGAGATATTGCCTCCAAAACTTCAGCGCATGAACAATGGCTGCTAATTCTAAGTCATGAACATGATAATTATTCTTGTGAACTTTTAACTACCGTGACGCATATGCATTCACCCTGCCATCTTGCATTAATACTGCACCAAGCCCAATGTGATATGCGTCACAATTTATCGTATACGATCCTAAAACTGTGGGTAATACCAACACTGGCGCCGTAGTCAAAGCGGTCTTGAGCTTCTGAAAGCTCAACTCATACTCGTATGACCATCTGAATGGGACACCTTTCTGGGTTAGTCTGGTCAATCGGCTTGCTATAGATGAAAATCCTTCCATGAACCGACGATAGTAACCTGCTAAACCCAGAAAACTCCGGATCTCTATAACTGAAATAGGTCTAGGCCAATTATGAATAACCTTTATCTTCTTAGGATCCACCTTTATGCCTTCTGCCGATACAACATGCCCCAAAAAGGAAACTGAGTCTAACCAAAACTCACATTTTGAAAATTTGGCATATAAATGATTATTCTTCAAAGTATGACGCACACTCCGAAGATGCTGCTCATGCTCCTCTAGACTGCTGGACTAAATCAAGATATCATCAATGAATACAACCAGAAAAGAATCCAAATAGGGATTGAACACCCAATTCATCAAATCCATAAATGCTGCTGGAGCATTTGTCAATCCAAATGACATCACTAGGAATTTGTAATGCCCATACCGAGTCCGAAAAGCTGTTTTAGGGACATCAGATGCCCTAATCTTCAACTGATGGTAACCAGACCTCAAATCGATATTCGAAAATACCTTGGCATCCTGAACTTGATCAAATAAGTCATAAATTCTTGGCAGCGGATATTTGTTTTTGATAGTGGCCTTGTTCAACTGTCGCTAATTTATACACATCCGCTTAGAGCCATCTTTCTTCTTTACAAATAGTACCGGTGCACCCCAGGGCGAGACAGTGGGTCTAATGAATCCCTGATCAAGAAAGTCTTGTAACTGCTCCTTTAATTCTTTCAACTCCAGCGGGGCCATACGGTATGGTAGGATAGAAATGGGCTGAGTGCCCGGAGCCAAATCAATACAAAAGTCAATATCTCTGTCGGGTGGCATTCCCGGCAAATCTGCAGGAAATATTTCTTGAAATTAACGAACCACTGGTACTGAGTCCATAGAAGGAACATCCGCGCTGTGATCGCGACTATAAGCCAAATATGCTAGACACCCTTTCTCGACCATACACCGAGCTTTCATATAAGAAATAACCCTGCTGGCAGAATAGCCAGAAGTTCCTTTCCACTCTGACCGAGGTAACCTCGGCATGGCTAGGGTCACTATCTTGGCATGACAATCCAATATTGCATGATAAGGTGACAACCAATCCATACCCAAGATGACATCAAAATCTACCATATCAAGAAGTAGAAGATCCACACTAGTCTCAAGACTATCAATAGTAACCACACATAAACGATAGACATGATCTACTACAACAGAGTCTCCCACCAGTGTAGATACACACATAGAAGTACTCAAAGAATCACAAGACACAACCAAATATGAAGCAAAATAGGAGGACACATAGGAATAAGTAGATCCTAGATCAAATAGAACTGAAGCATCTCTATGGCAAAATGGAATAATACCTGTGATCACAGCATCAGATGACTCGGCCTCAGGCCTAGCTGGAAAAGCATAAAATCGGGGCTGAGCCCCACCACTCTGAACTGTGTCCCTAGGACGGCCTCTAGCTGGCTGGCCTCCACCTCTAATGGTCTGACCTCTACCTCTAATGGCCTGACCTCCACCTCTATTGGCCTGACCTCTACCTCTAACTGCCTGACCCCTACCTCTAGTTGGCTGAGCAGGCGGTGAAGTAAATGGTGCCGGTATGATGGCACGTAAATCCTGCTGAGATCTGTTACTTGCCAACCTAGGGCAATACCTCCTGATGTGACCAATGTTCCCACACTCATAACACCGATCCTGATGCCGTGGCTGCTGAAGCTGAAGTTGACCCGAATGGGCCGGATAACTGTTGTAGTGACTCTAGAGTGGTGGTGCACTGATAGGAGCTGAATATGCACTATGCGCTGGCTGCCCAGAGTAAGGCATAATAGGACTATGACTCCTTGAAGCACCGGGAGATGCAGAAAGTGCTGAATGAAATGGTATGGGAGGATGACCCCTACCAAAATTGCACCTGCCTACAGGCAAGGCACTACTAAAACCACCGAACTGACAAGGCCTCTTATCAGACCTCTGCCTTCTCTCCTTTGCAAGAACCATCTCGATCCTCCTCGCAACATTAGCAGCTGTATGAAAAGAAATCTCGCTTCCGGTGTCCTTGGCCATCTGAAGACTAATAGGGTGAGTGAGTCCCTCAATAAACCTCCTCACCCTCTCTCCCTCAGTAGGTAGTAAAAGGAGAGCATGACGGGCCAAATCTACAAAATGGGACTCATACTGAGTAACAGTCATACTGCCCTGCTGTAGACGCTCAAATTGCTTGCAGCAATCCTCTCTTAGTGTGATAGGAAGGAACTTCTTCAGAAATAGCTGAGAGAACTACTCCCAGGTAAGTGCAGGCAATTCGACTGGTCTGGTCAATGTATAATCTCTCCACCACCTTTTGGTGGAACCCGTCATCTGAAATACAGCAAAATCAACCCTATTGGTCTCAACTATATCCATGTTCCGCAGCACCTCATTTCAACGGTCAAGATAATCCTGTGGATCCACAGAAGGTGTACCACTGAAGTGAATTGGAAAGAGCTTAGTGAACTTATCCAGTCTCAATAAGGCCTCAAAAGACATGGCGGGCCAATCACCAGTCTGTGCCGCAACAACTGACTGAACTACCCCAATTAGCGGGGCTGCTGGAGCATGATTCTAGCGAGCCATCTGCTCTGGAGTGGGAGTAGTGGGAGTTTGTGCTCCTCCCCCAGCCTATAAGATGACCGGTGCCACTGAAAATGTACCATTCTGGGCCACGCCCTCCATAAGACTCACCAAATGGACTAGAGCATCCTGAAGTACTGGAGTAGTTATGAATCCTTCCGGAACTTGAACTGGTCTGACTGGTACCTTCTGAACTGGAACCTCATCCTGAAGATCCATTTGAGGTTCTACAACAGGTGCAGCTGCTCGAGCTCTAAACTGAGCTCTACCACTGCCTCTGCCTTGGACTCTAGCACGACCTCGGCCTCGACCTCTACCCCTGGCCATAGTTGCCACCGGGGGCTCTGGTCCCTGTCCATCGGTAGATGTATTACGTGTTCTCACCATCTGCGAGTGAATAAGAGTAGAATGGTCCAATCATCGATGATAGAATAATATCGCACAACAGAATAAGCAAGAAGTGATATTGTTCCTAAACTTCATAACCTCTGAGAGATAAGTACATACGTCTCCGTACCGATCCTTCAGACTGTATTAAGCATTCTCGTGACTCATGAGACCTATATAACCTAGCGCTCTGATACCAACTGTCATGACCCGAAATTTCCACCTTCGGACCATGATGGCACCTAACATTTCACTTGCTAGGCAAGCCAATGTTAAAATAATATTATCCATTTTAAAATAATTTTTAAATTTATTAATAACGAAGAAACAAATGCGGAAGTAAAGTCTGAAATATAGTGAATAATCCATAAAAATAACGGTGTCTAAATACCATCTCAGAATTGGTGTAACAAGTGAACGAGCCTCTAGAATAATACAAATAAAGGTTTGAATAAATTAAAGTTATTTGGAAACAAACACACAACTAAAGTAAAGTAGACGGGGACTTCAGAACTGTGGATGCCGTGCAGTTATACCTCAAGTCTCCTCTGGTAGCTAAAATCCGAGCAATTCTATGGTACGCCGCTGGGACCAACTCCGAAATCTGCACAAGAAGTGCAGAGTGTAGTATTAGTACAACCGACCCCATGTACTGGTAAGTGCCGAGCCTAACCTCGACGAAGTAATGACGAGGCTAAGGCATGCCACTTACATTAACCTGTATGCAATAATAGTAATAACCACAATAATAGAATTAAATCAGGTAACTCATTTCTAATAGTTGAAGCCAACTCAGCAGTCATAACCAATTATTATTTCAATCAATTTTCGTTGCAACGTGCAACCCTCTCCCACACCATATATCAATCCTCCCATATATTTATTTTCATAAAGTATATATATAGACTTTTAAATAAGTCTGTTGCGGCGAGCAACCCGATCCCCCAATATGGACTTTTAAACAAGTCTGTTGCGGCGTGCAACCTGATCCCCCAATATGGACTTTTAATAAGTCTGTTGCGGCGTGCAATCCGATCCTCCAATATAGACTTTTTAATAAAGTATGTTGCGGCGTGCAACCCGATCCCTCAATATGGACGTTTTAATAAAGTCTGTTGCGGCGTGCAACCCGATCCCATAATATATCCATTTACCAATTATTATAGAAGAAATTGCCCCAATAAATACAACAATTAATATAAAATTTTTAAGATAACAAAAATACAATAATTATGATTTAATTATGAAACAAACAATGATAAATAGCAATTTATTATGGAAATCAGGGAGAAAATAGGCAGTTTACTATTTAATATGCTAAATGTCAAGTAGCAATTAATGCACATAAATCAAATCAGCATGTAGCAATTATTGCAGGAATTCAAGAATTAATATTTGACAAAGAATAGGAGAGAAACAATTATCATAACAATTAATTCGTATATTAAAATAAATTTAGGATTTTTAAATAATTATGCAAAAAATTAATTTGACGACGTATAGATACTCGTCACCTCGCCTATACGTCGTTCACATGCATTTCACATAACAAATAATTTAAGGGTTCTATTCCCTCAAGTCAAAGTTAACCACGACACTTATCTCGCTTTGCAATTTCAATCAATTATTCGACCACAAAAGAGAATCTATTCACAAACAATTCGATATACTCAATACGAATCATAGGAATTAATTCCATATGAATTTACTAATTTTCCCGATAAAATTCGAAATTCACTTTAAAAATTGATAGTGGGACCCACATCTCAAATCTCGGAAAAGCTTACGAAATCCGAATACCCATTCCGAGACGAGTCCAACCATATAAAAATTATCAAATTCCGATGTCAAATAGACCTTCAAATCTTAAATTTTCGTTTTTGAAAGATTTTATAAAAATCTGATTTTTCTCCCAAACTTTCACGGATTCATGATATAAATGAGTATGGAAGCATGAAATATAATCAATATAGGATAAGGAATACTTACCCCAATGCTTTCCCGTCAAAATTGCCCAAGAATCGCCTTACTAGAGCTCAAAAATGAAAAATGATTGAAAAATGAACGAATCCCATTTTACAGAACTTAAGTTGTGTTTCTCGGATTTTTACTTATCGTGATCGCGGAAATTCGTTCACGATCACGTAGAACAACTTTTGCCCAGGTTCGTTTAACTCTACGTGATCGCGTAAAAGGCCATGCGATCGCATAGAAAATTTTCTCAACCTTACGCGATCACGTATAGGCTTATGCGATCGTGTAGCACAATTTCAGTGCTTCAGCTTCTGCCTCATTCCTTCTACGCGATCGCAGCTTGGTCCTCGAGTTCGCAGTGCCTTAGCTTTTCCAACTATGCGATCGCATACAATACTATGCAATCGCATAGTAAAAATTTTCATCTGTGCTCAACAAGCCTTCGCGATCGCGGATGAAGCCACGCGATCGCGATTAAGGAAACCAGAACTGAAAATACCATATTTTTCCAAAGTTTCAAAACACCCGTAGCCTATCCGAAACTCACTCGAATCCTCGGGGCTCCAAACCAAACATGCACACAAGTCCTAAAACATCATACGAACTTGCTCGCGCGATCAAATCGCCAAAATAACACCTAGAACTACGAATTGAACAACAAATCGAATGAAATTTTCAAGAAAACTTTAAAACTTATATTTTCACAACTGAACGTTCGAATCACATCAAATCAACTCCGTTTCTCACCAATTTCGACAGACAAGTCATAAATATTATAATGGACCTATACTAGGCTCCGGAACTAAAATACGGACCCGGTGTCAATAAATTCAATATCAGTAAATTCTTAAAAATCATTAAGTTTTTAAACTTTTAATTTTTCATCAAAATTCTATATCTCGGGCTAGGGACCTCGAAATTCGATTCCGGGCATACGCCCAAATCCTAAATCATGATACGGATATACCAGAATTGTTAAAATACTGATCCGAGTTCGTTTGCTCAAAATATTGGCCAAAGTCAACTCTATTGAGTTTTAAAACTCTATTTCATATTTTAATCCATTTTTCACCCAAAAACTTTCCGAAATATTATAAGGACTGCGCATGCAAGTCAAGGAATGATAAATAGTGATTTTTGAGGTCTTAAAATATTGAATTACTTATTAAATTTAAAGATAACACTTTGGGTCATCACAAGTTTGCAATGTACAAATGCATTGTGATAGATCGTACCAATCTTTTAACAAGGTTTAGATAGTTGGCTGCCTTAACAAGGAGTTCCACATTTTTTGTGTAAATAGTTGTAAGTAGTGTGTGCCTATATCTGTGAAGGCAATTGGTATTACTTTTGGATACTGGTGCGGCCTCCTGATGTTCTGCAATCAACAACAACAACACCACATCTTATAATTAGAATACATGTACATTTCTGAAAGTTTACTGCATTTACCGCATGGAGTTTCCCTTTATACTACTGATGTATACTCTTACTATTTAACAAAATAATTATACATGTATCATTTACATAATTTTAATTTTAGTTCAGTTATAAAAATCCGTGGCAGTGTTTAAACACAATTCACTATCGCTAAAATGTTGATATATAAGATTTTTTGGTTATCTGAAGTATTTATTATTGAGCATCAGCAAATACTTTAAAGTTTATGTTATACAAACTACGTCATTGTGCGTAGGCTATACATGGGCAACGACCAGCTAGCCTATATTCAAAGTGCAAATTAACAAGTAAGACATGCGGTCACTTTTCCTTCAGATTTGGCTACCTTCGTTTCTTATTCGTATAATATTTGTGTGTTTGTCAAAGCTACATTTTCAGACAGAAGCTAAAGGCCAAAGAGCTTCAACGCATCTTACGACAGCTTATGGTGGAGTAAAGGTAATGTCCAATAGATTGCCTTTATCTCAGGTTTGTTGAGAAAGTAAATTATTTCTTAAATTATCTTACGATCAAGGTTTGTTAGCTATGATTATAATCATATTTATCGGTTTAATACAAATATTTGCTAAATTTGTACGCTATTCAGATGAAAAACAAGGTTTAGGTGGAATCATTTGGTCATCTTTTGGCAATATTGGTGACATCATCTTTCGCTAGTTGCGCTTTTACTCTGTCTAGGTAAGTACATGAGTTTAAAAAGTTCTCATGCTGCTACGTTGTGTCTACTACTAAAATAAAACCAGACCTAAATCCGTTTGTGTACTAAAAAGAAGTGAATTCAAATACAATGTTGCTTCCCACTAAAAACCAATATAAATAAAAAGCCTTTTTGTTTTGTTGGGATCATTGAAATGAAAAAGTTTTTGGTTTCTATCATTACTAGAAGTACAATAGAAGTAACCGACTTCCAATATGCTAAATTGTTTCCCCATCTCTGTTGCATTTCTTAATTTTCTATTGAATATCTCAGTATATTATAATGATCTGATCAATTTTACTAATAGGATATTAGAAAGTATCTCAAATAGTTGTTAAAAGTATTGTTATTCATGTTATAACACAAGCAACTCTCTCTTGCTTCATTCCTATTTTCATCATCTTTCTCAATTTATCTTCCGCTCCTACTTCTAAGATTTGATCCCCACCTACTGCTTTTGTCAATGGCCTTCTGTAGTGATCATATTTGCTTAGTATTGTTTTTCATTATATAATTTGATGTGTTTTCTAGATATATTAGAGAGATCTTAATGAAACATGCCCAAACATTCAATGTCTGGAATTGCTCAGAGGTACCAACGACAGTTTCTCCTTTTACTTCCTATGCAACGCTTAATTACAATTCTTTTAACAATATTGCTAAAAGGTTATGTATGTTTTTTTCGGTTATTATTTTCGGTTGCATTGCAGTTGTTCTCATACTTACACCATTTCTTTGAAAAACTGGTTTCTTACTCTATAAGGAGTAATGATGTCTTACTAGCTCTTTGCTTTTCCGATAGATTCGAAGAATCATATAACTTAATTTCATAACTTTCTTTTACCATACTTTAAGTATAATACAAAGAATTATATTTCTAGTCTATCTTTCAAAGATAGGATATTTCAGTAAATGTGATCACTTGTCAGACCCTAAATCCACTAGTCGTGATGGCTCCTAACCTAACCCGCTAGGTAATCCAATTAACCACTAACAAGTTCCAATAACAATTTATAAAGCGATTAAGTAAAGAAATATCTGAATCTTATACATTCCCCAAGGACCGGTAGTACAAATCATGAGCTTCTAAGAATCGAGTATACAAAGCTGGTGTGAAGTAATACATCATCTGTTTGAAAAGTACATAAACTGATTCTTATAAATCTAAGGCTACCATGAACAAGAGGCAGCTACAACCGGAATGTAGGTACATCTTCAATTCCAGCTCTCGTTGAGTACAGCAACATCAACATCCAATATCTGCATGCAAGGTGCAGAAGTATAGTATGAGTACAACCGACCCCATGTGTTCAATAAGTAACAAACCTAACCTTAAGTTGAAAGTAGTGTCGAGCTCATACCAAGGTCAGAGTTCAACTCCCATAACCAACAACAATTCATAATAATATAAAACAAGTAATACTCGAAGTAACTCAGAGATAAAATGCTCAGCTAAATCATAATTTCTAAAAATAGTTCTGCCTTTTAAGTACATCAGTGAAAAACTCAAATCGTTTACCGAAGTTGCCAAAAATATGAGTAAGTTGAAAACAATAATTTTCCCAAAAATCCTTTCCATAATAAATAAGATGTTTCATTTGCTTTCCAGATAGCCAGTGAAAAATGCATCATTATGTCCATAGGCCAGTATGTGTGAGAAGTCATGAATAACGTGATACCGTACAACATGAGAAAAATACATCTCTATGCCTGTGTCACGACCCAAAAATCCCACCACAGGCGTCGTGATGGCACTTAGTCTCTAAGACCAAGTAAGCCGATTATAATTATAATTCAAGCTATTTTTTAAAAATATATAATTTAATACAACCTCCCAAGACTGGTAATACTGAGTCATGAACTCTAACTGAATGCATGGAATTACCTCGGGGATCGAATATACAGTACTGTTCAAATAAGAAATTAACAATACAATAAAATGAAAAGACTCTAACGGACTGCGATGACCAAGCAGTCCTACCTTGAATCCTTGCGATCATACTCTAATCTCTGTCCGAATTCGATATCTTCAATACCTGGCTCTGCACAAAAATGTGCAGAAGTGTAGTATGAGGACACCAGGTCGATACCCAGTAAGTATCAAGACTAACCTCAATGGAGTAGTGACGAGGTACAGTCAAGACACTCACTAGTCAAATAACCTGTGCAATATAGCATACAAAAATAATAGAAAATAAATAGTAGTGATAGCCACACCAATCAACTAGTGATTTAAACAGCAAGGCAACAGGAAAACTTGCTCAAACGAATAATAAATACAGATACAACCAATTAATCAAGTCCTTCAAAATATACATCTTTTATCTATAAGTTTTTCAATAAAAGTTTCTAGAATATAATCATTTTCGATAAATATATTTCGAACATACTTCCTTCAAATAAATATCTTTCCATTATAATTCTTTCAAATAAATATCTTTCGAATATAAATCTTTCAAATAAATATCTTTCGAATATAATTCTTTCAAGTAAATATCTTTCAAATATACTTCTTTCAAGTAAATATCTTTTTAATATAATTCTTTCAAATAAATATCTTTCTAACATAATTCTTTCAAATAACAGTCATCATGTGACACCTCATGTAAGTTTCTTGGCGTGAAAAATATATTCAACATATCACATCAAATGGCACGGCAATACCTTCGTGCACTTGTCTCATTCTCACACAATATTTATATGCAGATCAAATCAATTGGCACGGCAACACCCTTCGTGCATTTATCTTTTTCTCATCGTACTTACATATAACAATATTAACTAGGTGGGGGAAATGCAAATAACAATAAAAGAAATAAAGTGGAGGCACACAGGAAGCAACAACAGCTACAAGTCTCATAGAAAACATGGGCGCACAATAACATCTTAAGATAAAGGCATGAATGTACACACAACAAAACGATATCACAATATAATGTATGTCTCTCGTCCTCGCCTGCACAGAAACACCCTTTGTGCCATGAATATATGGTAATATAAAATAATGGCACGACATCACCCTTCGTGCTTTTACTCTCATTCTTACCTAATAATATAAATGAAATGGCATCACCCTTCATGCTTTACACTCTCAATGGCACGACATCACCCTTCTTGCTTTACACTCTCAAATGGCATAGCATCAACCTTCGTGCTTTACACTCTCAAATGGCATGACATCACCCTTCGTGCTTTACACTCTTCCTTACCAAGCACATGTATATCATTAGCAAGCAAGGTAAGAAGCATAAATAACATGAAGGAGAGTGTTTAAACTACAACATAATACAACAATTCATATTACAATTTGCCACTGACCACAACCAAATTCCAAATATGTAGCAGAATGAATAAAGTTTTCAACAACTAGCCCAAGACTCCATGCAATATTTATAAAACCTCAAAACAATCAACAGGGATGAAAAATACTCAGTATAGGGCAACACCTTCATTAATCTAAATTCTTAATAATTGTATAAACACCTCTTCTTAAGCTTATTTAATTAATTATTTACAGATGGAAAATCCATAATAAAATTAATTTCAAGGAAATATCAAATAAGATCAAATTTTCATATAAAAATAAATTCAACAAACACGAATTGAGGCATGGCAAAATACATGATTTAATAAATGCCAACAATTATCTATTTTTCTACACAATATGTCTAAGACCTTAACCCAATATATTTTGCGCATATAAGCGTGAGTAAAGCATGAGTATGTACTCGTCACCTCACGTACACGGATTTTCATATTTCACAAATGGAACATAAGACTCGATGCCTAAGGGGTAATTCCCTCACTCAAGGTTAGGCAAGATACTTACCTTTTTGAAGTTATGCCGATATTCTAAAATTGCCTTCTTACTTGAATTGACATCCGGACAGCTCAAATCTATCCAAATTAATTGTAAAACTTCATTAAAATTCATCGGAAACAATTCCGGATAATAAAACGTCGACTTATAATTTTATTCTAAAAGTCAACCAAAGTCAACGTGGGGCCCGACTCTCAGAACCCGACACAATTTTCATGAAATCCGAACACCAATTCGGATATGAGTTCAACCATACCAATTTTATCGAATTCCAATAAAAATCGTCCTCTAAATCTTAAATTTTTATTTTTGGAAGATTTTGCAAAAATCTTGATTTTTTCCATTTAAATCTGAAATAAATGATGAATATAACCATAGATTCATGAAATATAATCATTTTAAAATATAGAACAATTACCCCAAAAAATCTTGTGAACAATCCCTCCAAAATCGCCCAAATCCGAGCTCCAAAAATTCCAAAACAAAATGGCAAAATTGACCAAGTTCAATCCTTATGTTTCTGCCTAGTTTCGCTCCTGCGTAGTGCTTCCACGCTTCTGCGTGCTCGCTTTTGTGAGTAAAATCACGCTTCTGCGAAAGTGTACTGCCAAGTCGACCCTCGCATCTGAGGAAACATTTTCGCTTCTGCGAGAATCGCAGGTGCGATGCAGTGTCCGCTTCTGCGTGCATGGCCACTTCTGTGGTTGGCTTTGCGCTTCTGCGCTTGCGCTTTTGCGCACCAGTTGCCGCTTCTGCGGGCTTCTCAGCTCCCCCTCTTTAGACGCTTCTGCGAGAAGCATCTCGCTTCTGCGATGGTCGCACCTGCGCCCATAATTCCGCAGGTGCGATTCCAACAGTTGTTGCCATTTTCCAGCAGCTTCCTTCAAGTCCAATTTGCTCCGTTAACCTTCCGGAATCCACCCGAGACCCTCAGGACTTTAACCAAATATACCAACATGTCCCAAAATACAATACGGACTTAGTCGAGGCTTCACACCTCGTCAAACAACGCCGAAATTACGAATATCGAATCGAATTATGAGTTTTCAAATCTTCCAACTTCTATATTTTGCACCGAAACGTATCAAATCAATCCAGAATGACTTCAAATTTTGCAAACAAGTCATAAATGACGTAATGGAGCTATTCCCATTTCCGAAATTGAAATCCGACCTTGTTATCAAAAATTTCACCTTCAGTCGAACTTTCCAAAATCTTCTATTTTCCAACTTTTGCCAAAATGCATCGAATTGTCCTACGGACTTCCAAATCTAAATCCGGACACAAGCCTAATTATGAAATAATCATAAGAAGCTATTGCCATTATCAAAATTCCATTCTGGGGTCGTATGCTCAAAAGTCAACTCTCCGGTCAACTCTTTCCATTTAAGCTTCTAAATAATAATTGTTCTTTTAATTTAATTCTAAATCTTCTGAAAATCAAACTCGACCACACCGGCGGGTCATAATACATATTTCGGAGCTGCTCGAGACCTTAAGTCACTGAACGAGGAGTTAATTCTTAAAATGACAAGTCGGGTCGTTACATTCTCCACCTCTTAATCATACATTCGTCCTCGAACGTGCCAAGCATCTTTCTAAGGACATTAAATTACTAAGTGTATTCTTACACATATACTCGCAGGTGATTCTATGTTCCGCAATTTAACATGGGTCTGACTACATCATCTCAGTTGAGATTATTTCTTTTATCTATACTTATAAACTTTAAAATTAATTTCTTACACTCCAAACATTTTCAAAAGGCTTGATTTTCACATCAACATACGGTATTAGTCTCAACTTGCTATAGCAACTCGTGCCTATGCACACATCGACTTTCTTGATAGTGCTGAAGTACCTCGACATTTTTCGAGGTGTTACATTCTCCCCCACTTAGGATCATTCACCCTTGAATGAGAAGTAGAGTCCTCCCTCAAATACATAACATAACTTATCTCTTCTTTCACATGTCTCCCAAATTTTACAGAAATTTCGGCAGAGTCTCCCTTGTAAATGGGGTTGTCACGACCCAATTTCTCCCTCCGTGAACCGTCATAACGACACCTAGTCTCTACGACTAGGAAAGCCTAACACTTTGCGGAAATGAAAGAAAAACACGAACATTAACTACTAACAGTAACAAATATCTAATAAGAACCTGAATGCCACTCGGCATATACAATTATCACATCTGAAAATGTACAAAACAATCCCAAAACCAGGAATACCGTAAGTCACAAGCTACTAAGAAGTCTTAACCGTTCTATACATTATTTCTATAGAAAGAAGGAAAAATGAACATAGGGGGATAGAGGGGGACTCCGAGGATCTGCGGGCCCGAGCATATGTACCTTGAAGTCTCCAATAATCAGCAGCGACTGCAACTAGTGATGAGGCTGGTAAGATGAACCTGGATCTGCACACGAAAAACATATGCATGAAAGGGCGTGAGTACACCACAACGGTACCCAGTAAGTGCCAAGCCTAACCTCGGTCGAGTAGTGACGAGATCATGTCAGGGCCCTACTGGTATAAATATAATGAAATAAGATAGAATGAAATATCGCAGTAAAATAAATACGAAAATCTAATAGGAATAGGATCAATGAAAGACAACAGCTAAGAACAAATGATAACAACAGGGGGGATCTCCCGAGATACCGCCTCGTAGTCCCAAACGTAAATGTGCAGGGGGATCTCCCGGAATACCATTCCGTAGTCCCAAAATAAATATGCAGTACAGGGGGATCTCCCAGAATACTGTTCCATAACATAAATGTGCAGGGGGATCTCCCTGAATACCGTTCCGCAGTCCCAAAATAAATACGCAGTGCAACCAACCGAAATAACAATTACAACAAGAAATTCTATAATTTAGACTAAGTTCAAGTCAAGGAAAAGTAGGTAATTTCACTAAACATGCTGTACAAAGTTCAAATAGGCAGTTAAACAAGTAGGCATACTATTCTAGTCTAAACAGGATAGTTACATATGCTAGTGTGTTTCAAATAAGGAGAAAACAAGTTATGACTTAGTGAAAAATGGAGTTTTACAACAAATAGACCGTGTAGGTACTCGTCACCTCATGTACATGGTGTTCACATATCAAACAGTACCAAATCCTAAGGGGAGTTCCCCCACACAAGGTTAGGCAAGCCACTTAACTCGAACTAAGTATTCCAAAACACTCCAAAAACCAAAACGAAACCTCCCGGCAAGTCACAATAGCAGAAATAGACATGTGAGAAGCAGTAAATAGGGGATCGAGACTATTACTCTCAAAACAACCGGCCGGGTCATTACATCCTCCCCCTCTTAAAACAATCATTCATCCTCGAACAAGCATAGAGACATACTTGAAGTGGTGAAAAGATGAGGATAACGGCTATGCATATCCTGCTCGGACTCCCAAGTCACCTCCTCGACCGGTTGGCCCCGCCACTGAACCTTTACTGATGCAATGTTCTTTGACCTCAGCTTCCGAACCTGCCTGTCCAAAATATCCACTGGCTCCTCAACGTAGGATAGATCCTTGTCCAACTGGACTGAGCTGAAATCCAACACATGAGACGGATCGCCGTGATACCTCCGGAGCATCAAAACATGAAATACCAGATGAACTCCTGCTAGGCTGGGAGGTAAGGCAAGCTCATAAGCAATCTCCCCAACTCGCTGCAACACCTCAAAGGGGCCAATAAACCTTGGGCTCAGTTTGCCCCTCCTTACGAACCTCACAACGCCCTTCATAGACGAAACCCGAAGTAGGACCCGCTCTCTAACCATGAATGCAGCATCGCGAACCTTTCGGTCTGCATAGCTCTTCTGTCTGGACTGGACTGTGTGAAGTCTGTCCTGAATCACCTTCCCCTTCTCCAAGGCATCCTGAACCAAGTCCGTACCCAATAATCTGGCCTCGCCCGGCTCGAACCAACCCATTGGGGACCGATACCGCCTACCATACAGAGCCTCATATGGTGCCATCTGAATGCTGGATTGATAACTATTGTTGTAGGCGAACTCCACAAGTGGCAAGAACTGATCCCAAGAACCTCCAAACTCCATCACACATGCACAGAGCATATCCTCAACAATCTGAATAGTGCGCTCGGATTGCCCGTCCGTCTGAGGGTGAAAAGTTGTGCTCAACTCCACCCGAGTACCCAACTTTTGCTGTACGGCTCTCCAGAACCGCGATGTAAACTGCATGCTCCGGTCAGAGATGATAGATACCGGTACGCCATGAAGTCTGACAATCTCACGAATGTAAATTCGAGCTAGCTGCTCGGAAGAATAGGTAGTCATCACCGGAATAAAATGAGCTGACTTGGTCAGCCTGTCTACAATCACCCAAACTGCATCAGACTTCCGTTGAGTTTGGGGAGTCCAACAATGAAGTCCATAGTGATCCGCTCCCATTTCCACTCCGGAATCTCTATCTTCTAAAACAACACACCCGGCCACTGATGCTCATACTTCACATGCTGGCAATTTAGACATCTAGCCACATACTCTACTATGTCCTTCTTCATCCTCCTCCACCAATAATGCTGCCTCAGGTCCTGATACATCTTCGCAACACCCGGATGAATGGAGTACCGCGAGCTGTGAGCCTCCTGGAGAATCAACTCACGTAACCGGTCCACATTGGGCACACATAACCTGTCCTACATCCTCAATGAGCCACCATCCCCAATAGTGGCCGCCTTAGCATCACCGTGCTAGACCGTGTCCTTAAGGACAAGCAAATGGGGGTCATCATACTGACGCTCCCTGATACGATCATAAAGAGAAGACCGAGAGACCACACAAGCCAATACTCGACTCGGCTCAGAAATATCCAATCTCACAAACTGGTTGGCTAAGGCCTGATCATCCAATGCTATAGGCCTCTCTGCTGCTGGTAGATTTGCTAAACTCCCCAAACTCTCTTCCCGACGAATCAAAGCATCGGCCACCACATTGGCCTTCCCGGGATGGTACAAAATGGTAATGTCATAATCCTTAAGCAGCTCTAAAAACCTCCTCTGACACAAATTAAGATCCTTCTGCTTGAATAGATGCTGCAAACTCCGGGGATCAGTGTAGATCTCACAAGGAACGCCGTGCAAATAATGCCTCCAAATCTTCAAGGCATGAACAATAGCTGCTAGCTCAAAGTCGTGGAAATGATAGTTCTTTTCATGCACCTTCAGCTGCCTGGAAGCATAGGCAATCATCCTGCGGTCCTACATCAACACCGCGTTGAGGCCAACTCGCGATGCATCATAATAAACTGTATAAGACCCTGAACTTGAAGGTAATACCAATACATGTGTTGTAGTCAAAGCTGTCTTGAGCTTCTGAAAGCTCTCCTCACACTCCTCTGTCCACCTTAATGGAGTACCCTTCTAGGTCAGCCTGGTCATAGGTGCTGTAATAGAAGAACATCCCTCAACAAACCGACGATAATACCCCGCCAACCCAAGAAAACTCCGGATCTCTGTAGGTGAGGACGGTCTGGGCCAACTATGCACTGCTTCCACCTTCTTTAGATCCACCTTGATCCCCTCACTCGACACAATATGACCCAAGAATGCCACAGAATCTAACCAGAACTCACATTTTGAGAACTTTGCATACAACTTCTTTTCTAGCAAAGTCTGAAGCACTGTCCTCAGGTGCTGCTCATGATCCTCCCGAGTTCGGGATTACACTAGAATGTCATCAATGAATACGATAATGAAAGAATCAATATAGGGCAGGAACACACTGTGCATCAAGTGCATAAAGGCTGTTGGGGCATTGGTCAACCCAAATGACATCACAAGGAACTCGTAATGGCCATACCGAGTCCTGAAAGCAGTCTTCGGGATATCTGGCTCCCGGATCTTCAATTGATGATAACCTGATCGCAAGTCAATCTTGGAAAACACTTTGGCACCCTGTAGCTGATCAAATAGGTCATCAATACGAGGCAATGGATACATGTTCTTCATAGTGACTTTGTTCAAATGGCGATAATCAATACACATACACATAGAACCATTCTTTTTCTTCACAAACAAGACAGGAGCACCCCAAGATGACACACTGGGCCGAATGAAACCCTTATCAAGAAACTCCTGCAACTGCTCCTTCAACTCCTTCAACTCAGGAAGGGCCGTACGGTATGGAGGAATAGAGATGGGCTGAATGCTCGGCAACAAATCAATGCCGAAATCAATATCTCTGTCAGGCAACATGCACGGAAGATCAGCTGGGAACATATCTGGATAGTCCCTCACTACTGGAACTGACTCAACTATAGGGGTATCAATACTGACATCTCTCATATAAGCTAGATACGCGTCACACCCCTTCTCAACCATTCGTTGAGCTTTAAGAAATGAAATAACTTGGCTAGGAGTGTACTCTAAGGTATCTCTCCACTCTAATCGCGGTAAGCCTGACATAGCCAGCGTCACGGTCTTAACGTGATAATCAAGAATAGCATAATGGTGCGACAACCAGTCCATGCCTAAGATAACATCAAAATCTACCATGCTGAGTAATAATAAGTCGGCTCTGGTCTCAAAACCATTAAGAGCAATCAAACACGGCCGATACACGTGGTCCACAACAAGAGAATCTCCCACAGGAGTAGACGCATAAATAGGGGAACTCAAAGAATCTCGAGAAACACCCAAATATGGGGCAAAATAAGAGGACACTTATGAATATGTAGAGTCTGGGTCAAATAATACCGACGCATCTCTATGACATACTGGAACAATACCTGTAATAACAGAGTCGGAAGCAACTGCCTTTGTACAAGCCAAAAGAGTGTAATACCTGGCCGGGCCTCCCCCTCTAAGGTGACCTTGACCTCTCTGACCTCCACCTCGAGCTAGCTGAGCAGGTGGGGCGGTAGCTGGTGCTGGAATCATGGCCTGAGGACCCGGTGGAGCACGTGGTGGCTGAAAAGTATATAGAGGTGCAACCCTCCTAAGTCCGGGGAAATCCCTCACCATATGGCGGGTGTCGCCACACTCAAAATAACCCCTCGGAGGGCGTGGCTGCTGTGACTGACTCGGGCCAGGTTTACTGGACGGGCCGCTGAAAGTACCCCGAGCAGGAGGCACACTAGATACTGGCAGTGCATAATAAGGCTCCTGGGGCCTAGAAGGGGCTGGAACACCACTGGCGGCTGGAAGAGCTGAATGAACGGGGCAACCCACATAACCCCTACCATGGCGGGCTGCTGGGGCATGAGCTCCAGAACAAGAACCAGTCTCTCGAGACCTCTTGGCCTCTCTCTCCTCTCGGTCCCGGGCAAGCATGCTCTCCAATCTCCTAGCAATACTCACAACCTGCTGGTAAGGAATATCCATCTCCAGCACCCTGACCATACTAATCCTGATACTGGGGTGAAGTCCCTCAATAAATCGTCGAACCCTCTATCGAACTGTGGCAACCAAGGCCGGTGCATTTCGGGCCAAATCACTGAAGCGGACTGCATACTCTGACACAGTCATAGCACCCTAGCGCAGCTACTCAAACTCCATGCACCATGAGTCCCTGAGGGACATACTCTCTCAAAAACATGTCCGAGAATTGAGTCCATGTAAGTGAAGCGGCCTCATCCGTACTACTCAACTCATAAGCATGCCACCACTGATAGACTGCTCCTCTAAGCAGGAAAGTGGTAAAAGAATCCCCACTCGTCTCCGCTACGCCCATAGTACGGAGAATACGATGACGCTCCTCCAGAAAACCCTGAGCATCATCTATAGCCAATCCACTGAAAGTACGTGGGTGGTACTTCTGGTACCTCTCAAGTCTGAGCTGCTCAGCCTCAGAAGTGGTTGTCCTAGTCTCATGCAGAACCGGGGCTACTGGTGGCATAGGAATGAACTCTAGGGCCTGATCAACCTGGACCCTTTGCTCAGGATTGTAGGCTACGGGAGTCTGTGCCCCTCCCTTGGCCTGAGATGTGGCGGGAGCTAACGAAATCAATCCATCCTAAGCTAAGGTGTTTAATATGCTCATGAACTAGGCTAGAATCTCCTGGAGGGCTGGTGTAGCAACAGGAACCTCTGTTGTCTGCCCTCCAGCTGGAACTGCTGGGGGCTCCTCTGTCGCAGCTCGCGCGGGTGCAGTGACTCTGGTTGCACTGCGTGGCCATACTCTACCCCGGCCCCGGCCTCCGGCGGCTCTAACAGGGGGCGCGAGTGCCTGGTCGTCAGATCCTCCGGTACGGGTCCTCACCATTTGTGAGAAAGAATAGAATAGAAAAGTTTTAGAATTTAATGCCAATAACTCTCATGACAAAGAAATCAAAGAAGTATGTTTGTTCCTAACAGTTCCATAGCCTCCCAAAGATAAGAACAGATGTCTCTATACCGATCCGCGAGACTCTAATAAACTGGCTTGTGGCTCACGACTCCTATGAACCTAGAGCTCTGATACCAACTTGTCACGACCTAATTTTCTCCCTCCGTGAACCGTCATGACGGCACCTAGTCTCTACGACTAGGTAAGCCTAACACTTTGCGGAAATGAAACAAAAACACGAACATTAACTACTAACAGTAACAAATATCTAATAAGCAACTGAATGCCACTCGGCATATACAATTATTACCTATGAAAATGTACAAAACAATTCTGAAAACCCAGAATACCGCAAGTCAGAAGCTACTAAGAAGTCTTAACCGTTCTATACATCATTTCCATAGAAAGAAGGAAAAATGAACATAGGGGGATAGATGGGGAATCCGAGGATCTGCGGGCGCGAGCAGATGTACCTTGAAGTCTCCAATAAGCAACAGCGACTGCAACTTATGATAAGGCTGGTATGATGAACCTAGATCTGTACACAAAAAACATGTGCAGGAAAGGGTGTGAGTACACCACAACGGTACCCAGTAAGTGCCAAGTCTAACCCCGGTCGAGTAGTGACGAGATCAGGTCAGGGCCCTACTGGTATAAATATAATGAAATAAGACAGAATGAAATATCGCAGTAAAATAAATATGAAAATCTAACAGGAATAGGATTAATGAAAGACAACAGCTCACAACACAGTGATAACAATAGGGGGATCTCCCGGGATACCGTCTCGTGGTCCCAAAAGTAAATGTGCAGGGGGATCTCCCGGAATACCGTTTCATAGTCCCAAAATAAATATGCAGTACCGGCGGATCTCCCGGAATACCAATCCATAGTCCCAAACGTATATGTGTAAGGGGATCTCCCGGAATACTGTTCCGTAGTCCCAAAATAAATATGCAGTGCAACCAACCGAAATAACAATTACAACAAGAAATCCTACAGTTTAGACTAAGTTCAAGTCAAGGTAAAGCAGGTAATTTCACTAAACATGCTGCACAGAGTTCAAATAGGCAGTTAAATAAGTAGGCATGCTATTCTAGTGTAAACATGATAGTTACATATGCTAGTGTGTTTCAAATAAAGAGAAAATAAGTTATGACTTAGTGAAAAATGAAGTTTTACAACAAATAGCCCATGTATGTACTCGTCACCTCACGTACACAGTGCTCACATATCAAACAATACCAAATCCTAAGGGGTGTTCCACCTCCCCCCCCCAAGATTTGGCAAGCCACTTACCGCGGACCAAGTGCAAATCAATCCGTCACAATGCTCTTTCCATGAATATCCGACTCCGAATGGCCCAAATCTAGCCAAAACCAATTACATAACATAAATATAGCTACAACAAACTAACCTAGCTAATGAAATCAATGCTAACGTGTAACGACTTGGCCAGTAGTTCCGAGAGTTATAGATCTGTTTCCCCATTCCTTCATCTTTATGTGTTGTTCAGTGGTGTTGAGTTGTATCAAGTTGGTAGGTTTGGGTCCGGAGTAGTTTTGGAGTGAAATGAACATTTAGTCTCTTAGTTAGAAAGTTAACTTAGAAAAGTCAACCGGAAGTTGACTTATGAGTAAACGAATTCAGATGTGGATTTTTATGATTCGATTAGCTTCGTTGGGTGATTTTAGACGTAGGAGTGTGTCCGGAATGTAATTTGGAGGTCCGTGGTAGAATTACGCTTGAATTGGCGAAAGTTGAAAGTTTAGAAGTTCTTAGGCTTGAATCCGAGGTTGATTTGGTGTTTTGGTGTTGTTCTGGATGTTTTGAAGGTTCGACTAAGATCGGGTAGTGACATATGACTTTCTGGAATTATTGGTTGAGCTCCCGAGGGCCTCGGGTGAGTTTCGGATAGGTTTGGGTTGTGTTGCGCTCGTTTTTCTTATGTTTCGACGCCGTTTTCTTCAAGCATAAACGATATCATATTGAAAATATGAGCTCCAATTTCTTTTTTGATTTAAGAATTAGATTCGTATCGTAATTACGGACACGTAGCAAAAATAATCGTCAAATTTGGACATCGTATGAGGATTTTATGGTCATTTTACTAAGAATTATGTTGCCAGATTTTTCAGATTAATTACGCAATTACCACTGACGGTGTATTTAAAATTCTGCACGATTTGCAAATATTAAAACCTACATATCTCCTTCATTATAAGGTCAAATTGAGTGATTCAAAAGCCTAACTTGACTAAATTCTCACAAGGAATCCATTGGAGGCATATAAAGCGAGTTTCTGGATCATTTAGCATGAGAAACGAGGCAGAATAGCAGGTAGAAAAATATATAAAACGAGAGTTTGTTCATTCGGTCATATTTTGAGTCGGGGAGCTCGGATTTGGGCGAATTTGGGAGCAATTTTCACCTTAAGGATTGGAGTAAGTGTTCTCTACTCACTTTTGGTTATATTTCATGAATCCATCTTTGTTTTTGGGATTTGATTGATGATTTCAAAGTGAAATTGAGGGAGTTAGGGTTTGAGTTTTGGAGAGTTTAAGTGAGGATTTGAGGGACCAAACGGAGTCTGATTTTGATGAATTTTATGTGGTTAGACACGGGATATGACGAGGTTTATTATTCTGCCATTTTTGACTGATTTCGAGATGTGGGCATCCCGGAGTAGGAGTTTACGCTGTTTGATTATGGTTAGATTTGGAGCTTTTGGAGACCGAGTCCAGAGACGAGGGCATCCCGGAGTAGGAGTTTACGCTGTTAAGGTAAGTAACAGTTTTAACTTTGAACTTGAGGGTATAAACCCAGAGAATTTGATATCGTGTGACTGTTTGGAGGTGATACCCACGCTAGGTGACGGGCGTGTAGGTGTATAACTCAGGGATTGAGACTTGGTCCGTCCCGTGAGGCTTCATGGCCATCATTTGTGTTTACATAATTACTTATTGTTGAACTTGTCTGCCTTCATGTTAGAGATCATGCTTAGGCTTTATTCATGCTCACATTATTTGTTCTCAGTCATAGAAATTATTGTACATGTTTAACTCAGTCTCTATTTTTATATAATATGTTGTGATACTTGATGTGGGCTGTGTTTCCTTATTTGTTGATGATGGTAAGGCTAGTGAGGTACATGATTGAGTGAGGCCGAGGGCCTGATTATGAGAATATTAATACCATAGCGCGTGCGTTGTTTGCGTAGCACATGAGTTGACCGTGTGGGTCTAGGCATTGATACCATAGCACGTGAGTTGTCCGCGTAGCACGTGAGTTGACCGTGCGGATCCATGTATTGATATGATGGCACGTGAGTTGTCCGTGCTTAGCGCTTGGGCTTTGGGAGCTCCTCCGGAGTCTGTACACAACCCCAGTGAGCGTAGAGTGTTGAGTGTTTTGAGTGTTGAGTGCTGAGTGCGAGTGATGAGTGGTGGAGTGACACTGCTGTGAGGTTGTATTTATTTGTGTTGTTGCTGCATTTATCTGTTAAACTTCTTTGTGGCATTTACTGAGTTATAGAATTTACCTGTTTATTTCTGTTTGTTTTTAAATTATGAAAATAAATAATTGGACCGTTTTACTTAGCTCGTCACTACTCCTCAGTTCCTTAGTTATTTCTGTTACTACTGAGTCGGTTGTACTCATACTACACCCTACACTTTATGTGCAGATCCAGGTGAGTTAGAGCGCGACGATCGTTGTGTTCAGGCCAGCTATCTGTGGAGATTGCAAAGTAGCTGTTAGCGTCCGCAGGACTTTGTTACTCCTTTTGTCATTTCTTCTTTTGGACAGTTAGACAATTTATATATCTTAGTTTATAGTTTTAGACGCTCATGACTTAGTGATACCCCGATGTTTGGGGCTCGTTTCCGTATTTTTCTATATTATATTTAGAGTTGATTTAGTTTATGAAAAATTTAAATGTTGAAATATTTTATTAAATTCTTATAATTGGTTTAGTAGTAATATTTTGTGAAGTAGGCTTGCCTTGTAACACGATAGGCGCCATCACGACAATGGTTAGATTTTGGGTCGTGACATAACGCAAGAAATTGAAAAATCGCTCAAAAAGACTCCCCGGGCCCACGTCTCGGAATCGGGTAAGAGTCACAAAATACGAACACCCATTCACTCACGAGTCTAACCTTACCAAATTCACTCAAATCCGAGACCAAAATCTCGATTAGAACCCCAAAATTTGGTCTAAGAACTCTTCTAAATCTTTCCTAATTTTTCACCCCAAATCCGAAATTTAATGATAAAATTAGTGATAGATTAGTGGGTTATAATCAAAATCAACTTAAGAATCATTACGCAATTCATATCTCTGAAAATCCCTCAAAATATCGTCCAAATCCGAGCTCCCAAACTCAAGTTTTGATAAAAATGGCTAACCCTCAATTTTGAAATGTTTAAGTACTGCCCAGGTGATCCTTCTTCGCGAACGCGGTCAAAGCCTCGCGTTCGCGAAGCACAAGCTGCTTCAGACCAAAAATATACTCATCGCAAACGCAATGCACTGGTCGTGAACGCGAAGCTCAACTTGCCTGACCCTACACGAACGCGAGCCATTTATCGTGAACGCGTAGGCTAACATGCATGGAACCCATCTGACCGTTGACTCTACACGAACATGAGGTCCTTATCGCGAACGCGTAGCCTTAGTGTTCCATACCTTTGTGAATGCAAGAATGACGTCGCAAATGCGAAGAACAACTCAGTTGCCTTTCCTATATGCTCTACGCGATCGCGAGACCTCTCTCGCGAACGTGGTGAAGTATTGTCTGCAACAAAAACACCAGAAATCTGCTATCTTCTAAGTCCAAAAACTAGTCCGTTAAGCACCTGAAACTCACCCGAAGCCCCCGGGACCTCAACCAAACATACCAACCAATCCTAAAACACCATACAAACTTAGTCGAGCCCTCAAACCGCATCAAACAACGCTTAAATCACAAATCATCCTCCGATTCAAATTTAAAGAACTTGAAACTTCCAAATTCGACAACCGATGCCGAAACCAGCCAAACCACGTTCGATTGACCCCAACTTTTGCACACAAGTCATATTCAACCTTACGGACCTACTCCAACTTCCGGAATTGGAATCCGACCCCGATATCAAAAAGTCCACTACCGGTCAAAATCTCCAAAAATCGACTTTCGCCATTTCAAGCTTAAATGGGCTACAGACCTCTGAAACACAATCCGGACATGCTCCTAAGCCCAAAATCACTCAACGAAGCTAACGGAATCGACGAAACTCCATTCCAGAGTCGTCTTCACACAGTTCTGACTATGGTCCAAATCCTAAGGCTTAACCCTCCATTTAGGGATTAAATGTCCCAAAACACTCCAAAAACCAAAACGAAACCTCCCGGCAAGTCACAATAGCAGAAATACACATGGGAGAAGCAGTAAATAGGGGATCGGGGCTATTACTCTCAAAACGATCGGCCGGGTCGTTACAGGGGCCTATCCACCTGCTAGAGTAACACCAATACAATCCTAACAACACATCCACAACCCAACAAAGTACCACAATGTATATATCAATAACACTAATCGCAGCATTACAAGCACCGCATTATCATAATGATATCAGAACATGAAGAACATCATATGTATGCCCATTACCACATCTCTGGTCTTAATAGTTGTTCATAATCGATTACAACATCGCCAATTAACCTCATATTAACCAAAACCTCGTTTTGAATTTTCACAACACTGACAGCAAAATGTGAGGCATGAAGACCTCATAATCATTTACCCGACTTACCGAGTCACATTTAATACCGCCTGGGCACTCACCTCGTAGGCTAAAACTCAATATTTGCCTCACAATTATGGATAAATATGTACAGAAACAAATAAAAGAATTATCAAATAAGCCTAACAGGTATGACTCCTTATTAATACTATAATACAATTTTTAATTTCACAAAGGGAGAATTTAAACACATAAACTTTCATCACAAGTATTTTGCACATTGAGACAACTGAAATTTTCAATTTCCTTTCTTCCTTCTTTTCAATAAATTTCGTAAAGCATTTTTCTCAATATATAATGAACCCACATATCGGTAGGGCATATAATTAGTAAAATTGAATTCAATTATTCTGAAATCACATAGAAACCCACTGTAGAGAGTAATAGAAAGTCACCTTTGGACTCATAGCCTACAATAATGTACAAAACAAAAATGATACACACGGACTAACACCATAAAATCTCCCAACAGGGATAAACACTGGAGTGGAGTACAAATTCACTAATCCACCATGTATAAGGAGCATGAAAGGCGTTCTCACCTCAATAATTGGAATCGAATCAAAATAAGAATGGTGCTCCTTTTATTATAAATTAAATCATACCTGTAACTACACCATCTGGTGTATCGGCCTCAGCCAATTCATAGCAATTATATCAACGAGTCGTGCCTCCACCGCTTAGGCGCCCTCTACTCGCCTGTCCTCCATCCCTAACTGGCTATACATGTGGAGTATTAACTGGAATAAAGCTTGTAGCCTGAGTGTTCTGATGAAATCCACCCCTCCCAAGTCTAGGACAATTTCTCTTGATGTGTCTAGTATCACCACTCTCATAACAACCCCTCTGCGGGCGCGACTGCTCATACTGAGTCTCTGCCGGATAACTGGAATAACCACTGTAAGAACCCCGTGCCGGTGGTGCATTAAAAGAACTTACTGTAGCACCCCAAATATTTCTAAAATTGTTTCTGTGACCCCGCTGGTACAAAAATATAGAATTATTAAGGATGCGGGAATACTGCAAAACCCAGCATCATCCCATACAAATCTCACCTCTTAATAATATACAAGTTCCGGAGAACCTTTCAATACCACATAAATATATCTCAGGCCAAAACTGATATAACACATGACCCCGCAATCTGATCGTTGATAGTGGACTCCCCTCACTTGGCGCGAAGCCATAGGACATATTCCGATGATCCACATTACCAACCTTCATCGATCGTAGGTGTAACGACCCGACTTATCGTTTTAAGAATTTATGCTCCGTTCAGTAACTTAAGGTCTCGAGCAGCTTCGCAATATGTATTATGACCCACAGGCGATTTTTGAGCTAAATTTCGGATTTTTATGGAAAATTAGTATTTTCTTATGGAATTAATTCCAATAAATTTTATTGACTGAATCGAATAAATTTGGATAGATGTAAGCGGTCCGGAGGTCAATTCAAGCAAGAAGACGATTTTGGAATATCGGCATAACTTCAAAAAGGTAAGTGTCTTGCTTAATCTCGAGTGGGGGAATTACCCCTTAGGCATTGAGTCTTATGTGCCATTTGTGAAATGTGAAAAGCCGTGTACGTGAGGTGATGAGTATGTACTCGGGCTTATATGTGCAAATTATATTGGGTTAAAGTCTTAGGCATATTGTGTAGTAAATTGGGTATTGGTCGGCATTTATTTAATCATTTATTTGCCATGATTCAATTCGCATTTATTGAATTTATTTTTGTATGACAATTTGAGGTGATTATTACTTGTATAATTATGTGGATTCCGTGAATTTGATGATTTGATATTTCTTGGGATTTAATTTCATTATGAATTTTTCCTCTACAAATAATAAATTAAATGAGCTTAAGAAGAGGTGTTTATATAATTATTGAGAATTTGGATTAATGAAGGTGTTTCCCTATGTTGAGTAATTTCTATCTCTGTTGATTGTTTTTGAGGTCTTATACACATTATGTGGAGCCTTCGGCTATTTGTTGTGAAATTAATTGAATTGTCATATCTTTGGAATTGGTGGTGGCCATTGGGCAAATTGTGTTATGAATTGATTTTTGTTATGTTGCCGTGATAATATTCTGTGTAAATTTTTGAGTTATTATTTTGAGGATATAAGGGTGTCATTTCACTGTTGATATTATGTGGGTATAAGGGTGGCATTTCACTGTTGTTGTGTGTGTGTGTTGGGATATTGTCTGGGCGGAGCGATAAGGGTGGCTATAGGAGAGATAAGGGTGGCTATAGGAGCGATAAAGGTAGCTATAGTAGAGATAAGGGTGGCTATAGGAGAGAAAAGGGTGGCTATTGATATTGTCAGGGCGGAGGGATAAGGGAGGTGTAATGACCCAAAAGGTCATCTTATGTTTTAGAACTCGAATCTGTGCTCTTAAGCCTTAAAAATCTCATTTTTACTTTCCTCGTTGTGCGTGCGTAGTCCAGGCGTGTTTCCGAAAAACTTTTATGTTGAAAATTGATGAAAATAAGAATTTTTGCCTTAAAGGTTGATTTTAGTTGACTTCGATCAATATTTTTGGTAAACGGACCCGGATCCGTGTTTTGACGGTCCCTGTGGGTACATATTGAATTATAGGACCTGGGCGTATGCCCGGAATCGAATTCAGAGGTCCCTAGCTCGAGTTATGAATTTTTGATGAAAAATTAAAAGTCTGAAAATTTAATTATTGTTAAGAATTGGTTGATGTTTTGTCTTGTTGATACCGGGTCCGTATTTTGGTTCCGGAGCCCGGTATAGGTCCAATATAATATTTATGACTTATTTGTGAAATTTGGTGAGTAACGGAGTTGGTTTGACGTGATTCGGACGTCCGGTGGTGAAGATAGAAATTTTAAAGTGTCCTTGAGAATTTCATTTGATTTGGTGCTAAATTCGTAGTTCTCGGTGTTATTTTGGTTATTTGATTGCGCGAGCAAGTTCTTATGATGTTTTCATACTTATGTGCATGTTTGGTTTGGAGCCCCGAGAGCTCGGGTGAGTTTCGGATAGGCCACGTGATGTTTTGGAGTTAGGAAAATCTGGTTTTCTGCAGATTCTGGTGTTCTGGCATGTCCCTTCTCTTTCACGAAGGTCCTCTCGCGAAAGCGAAGAGTAAACTAGTGAGACTGAAATCTCTTCTTCGCGAACGCGGACACCTAGTCGTGAATGCGAAGTGATGGGGATTTACCCTTCGCGTACGCGAAGCACTTGGGGACCTGGGGGAGGATAGTCGTTCCTTCATCGTGAACGCGACGACCGGGGGGAGGGGGGTAGCCTACGCGAACGTGATGGCTTGGCAGCCTATACTCTTCGCGAATGCGATAGTCCTCTCGCGAACGCGATGAACACGGACGCCCAGCATTTAACAGAATCCAAAAGCGGGAATTGGCCATTAACTCATTTTCTGAAAAACCAAACGGGCTAGAGGCAATTTTCAAGAGTTATGTTCTTCCCCAAAGTGTTTATAAGTCATTCTAAACCATTTTCTTTCAATTACCCATTACATTTCATGAATTTTCAACCTAAAATCTAGAGTTTTCATGGTAGAATTAAGGGTTTGGGTAGAAACTAGGGATTTCGGAAATTTGAGGATTTAGACCTCAATTTGAGGTCGGATTCCAAAACAAATTATATATCCGGACATAGGGGTGAATGGGTAAATGAATTTTGGTCCAAACCTCGGGTTTTGACCAAGCGGGCCCGGGGTCGATTTTCGACCTTTTGGAGGAAACTTTGGGAAAAATTAATTTATGCAATATAATTGATTCCTTTAGAAATATTTGATATTATGGAGTCATTTTTGAATATATACGAGTGGTTTGGAGGTGAATTCTAGAGGAAAAGCTGTGATTGAGAATTAAGTGGCCTTCGGAGCATGGTAAGTGTTGTGTCTAACTTTGACTTGAGGGAATTAGGAACCTCAGATTATTTGCTATGTGAAATTCATACGAGCGGCGTATATGTGAGGTGACGAGTACTTATGTGCCACCAATTTACCTGTTTTTCCTGTTTTCTCCTGTTTTTCTTATATTGTCTCTTTCTTATGCTTAATAACTGCATGTTTATAGTAGTGTTGTTAAATTGATCGTTCTTATCATGCTTACGTATTTTCTGGTGATAATCAAATATTTATTTCAAAGTTGAGAGTGATATTGTGGAACCAAATGTTGAAATAAGGCTTGTACTTGTTATTCTATCTCCCTGTTGTTATTTATGCATTGCATTATGGTAAGGGAGAGTGTTAATGCACGAAGGGTGATGCCGTGCCATATTGTGAGTGTTAATGCATGAAGGGTGATGTCGTTCCATATTGTGAGTGTTAATACACGAAGAGTGATGCCGTGCCATATTTTGAGTGTTAATGCACGAAGGGTGATGCCGTGCCATATTGTGAGTGTAAAAATACGAAGGGTGATGCCGTGCCATATTGTGAGTGTTAATGCACGAAGGGTAATGCCGTGCCATGATATGAGAGTTAATGCACGAAGGGTGATGCCGTGCCGTTTCTATTGTTTTATGGTGAGATTGAGAGTAAAAACACGAAGGGTTATGCCGTGCATTTTTCATTTACTGTATTTGTTGTTTCTGTTGATTCATAGTATATTGGTTATTCCAGTTATCATTCTGCTATAGTTCCTTATCTCGTATTTCCCCCAGCATGTTTCCCCATCCCGATATTTCCTGTCTAGCTCTACTGTTTTTTGTATATACACTGTTAAATTGTACAGGTTGATTGCCTTGCCTTAGCCTCGTCACTACTTCATCGGGGTTAGGCTCGACACTTACCAGTACATGGGATCAGTTGTACTGATACTGCACTCTGCACTTTCTATGCAGATTTTGGTACCGGCTCGGGTTGATCGAGATTTTGGTATTGGACCGCTATCCGGAGACTCAAGTTAGATCTGTCGGCGTTCACAGACCTTGATGTCCCCGTCTATCTTTTCTGTTCTACTGTTTCTTTCATTCAGATAGTTGTATTTCTTTCAGACTATTACTGTAGTGAATTCTAGAATGCTCGTGAATTGTGACTCCATATGCGGGTGGTAGCAATTAATACAGTTTTTATATTATTTCACACTTATTATATTTCATCTTAGCTAATTCTTGTTATTTACTGAACGGAAATAAGGATTTGGTTTAATGATTATCTAACGTTCGCTTGCCTAGCAAGTGAAATGTTAGGCGCCATCACGGTCCCGACGGTGGGAATTCCGGGTCGTAACAGGAGGCTAGTATAGGAGTGATAAGGGCAGCTATAGGAGAGATAAGGATGGCTATTGTCAGGGATTATATGTGATGATGTGGAGTGGTTGCATTGGTGATTTTCATGTGATGTTGTGATTTTTCTTGTGTTTATTTTTATACCTTGTGCAATTTGTCTTGTTGTTGGAAAATTGATAATAGTCTGATTTATGTTGAAATTGGGAGCTTGTGGCTATTGCCAGGTAGATTACAAAATGAATTGTGGGTACGAGGTGCCGTGAGTAAATAATGATGATATTAGCACGTGAATTGTCCGTGCAGTTGTGATATGAAATGAGGGCACGACGTGCCGGAAAAAAATATGATGGTTTATTTATTGGAACGTGAACTGTCCGTGCAGTTGTAATATATAAAGTGGGCATGAGGTGCCAGGGTAATATGATGATTTAATTATGGGCACGAAGTGCCGTGGAGATATGAAAAAGGGCTAAGACCCGTATTTATCAAAAATATGAAAATGGGCTGAGACCCGTAGTTGTATGACTATGAAATGAAGTGTCACATGGTGACTTTTTAATTGAAAGAATTATATTAAAAATATTTATTTGGAAGGAGTTTTACTCAAAAAGATTTATTTGAAAGAATTACATTAGAAAGGTATTTATTTGAAGAAATTATATTTGAGAGAGATTTATTTAAAGGAACTATATTTGAAAGATATTTATTTGAAGGAACTACATTTGAAAAAGGTTTAATTGAAAGAATTATATGTGAAAGATATTTAATTGAAGGACTTGATTTAATTTGGTGTACTTATATTTATTAATCGTTGAACGATATTAATGGTGTTTTTGTTGCCCTGCTATACATTTTACTAGTTGTTTTGTGTTGTCCTTATTGTTATTTGTTTTCTATTATTTGTATATCATATTGCACATGTTTTTAGACTAGTGAGTGTCTTGACTGTACCTCGTCTCTACTCCACTAAGGTTAGTCTTGATACTTACTGGGTACCGACCATGATGTACTCATACAACACTTCTGCACATTTTTGTGCAGAGCCAGGTATTGGAGATATCAGATTGGACAAAGTTAAAGCGGGCTCATAAGGATTCAAGGTAGAGCTACTTGGTCGTCCCAGTTCCTTAGAGTCTTTCCATTTTATTGTACTGGTATTTATTATTCAAACATTATTGGGTATTCGATCCTTGAGATCATTTCATGTATTCAGTTAGAGCTCGTGACTCAGTACTACCAGTCTTGAAAGGTTGTTATATTCATATTTGTTCCGCTGTTAGTTTCTATTTAAAAAAAATGACTTCGAAATGTAATGAAAATCGGCTTACCTAGTTTTAGAGACTAGGTGATATCACGATGTCTGTGGCGGGATTTTGGGTCGTGACAGTAGAACATCGGTCATAAGACACCTCAAGTCATTTATTTGGCGCATGTCATCCTCGTGACAGTTAAACTCACTTTCTCCAGTGCCTTGGCTGCTAGTATGTACCCTTCGCTAAATAGAAATCCCATACGAACTACATAGTTTCTAATACCACCAACTATCTTCATATCTACATCCACCTCGTGAACCTGCCACGATTGTGACGATTAGGCAATTAATTAAACATTCTTAAGATTATACTTATCAACCAGATGTGAGAACCTGTTGCACCCCCATGTGCACAACTGAATGATCTCTAAATACTTCCACATCCTCGATCTGGAAGACACGTTGTAACAATGGTTGAGCAACCCTAGCACCCTTATAACCCCTCTGTAGTATCACAAACTGTTGACGCATAGTTGATACAGAGTGCGCGATTTCATACACGAGTGGATGCAAAAGAACATAAGATATATGCTTCAAGCTGAATAAATGCAGCACGATAAGGAATGAAAGAAGTGAATTTTTCCTACTAGCTCTGTAGCCTCTCGAAGATAAGTACAGACATCTCCATACCGATCCGCATGACTCTACTAAACTCGTTCATGACTCGTAGAACATATGAACCTAAAGCTCTGATACCAACTTGTCACGACCCAAAAATCCCACCACAGGTATCGTGATGGCACTTTGTCTCTAAGACTAAGTAAGCCGACTATAATCATAATTCAAGCCATTTGTTTTTAAAACATATAATTTGATACAACCTTCCAAGACTGGAAATACTGAGTCACGAATTATAACTGAATACATGGAATTACCTCGGGGATCGAATATACAATGTTGTTCGAATAAGAAATTAACAGTACAATAAAATGGAAAGATTCCACCGGACTGCGATGACCAAACAGTCCTACCTTGTATCCTTACGATCATACTCCAATCTCTGTCTGAATCTGATATCTTCAATACCTGGCCCAGCACAAAAATGTGCAGAAGTGTAGTATGAGTACACCACATTCGGTACCCAGTAAGTATCAAGACTAACCTCAGTGGAGTAGTGACGAGGTACAATCAAGACACTCACTAGTCAAATAACTTGTGCAATATAGTCTACAGAAATAATAGAAAATACATAGCAGTGATAGCAACACCAATCAACTAGTGATTTAAACATCAAGGCAACAGGAACACCATAAATATTGCTCAAATGAATAATAAACACAGATACAACCAATTAATCAAGTCCTTTAAAATATACATATTTTATCTATAAGTTTTTCAATAAAAGTCTCTAGAATATAATCTTTTTCAATAAATATATTTCAAACATACTTCCTTCAAATAAATATCTTTCCATTATAATTATTTCAAATAAATATCTTTCGAATATAAATCTTTCAAATAAATATCTTCTGAATATAATTCTTTTAAGTAAATATCTTTCAAATATACTTCTTTCAAGTAAATATCTTTCTAATATAATTGTTTCAAATAAATATCTTTCTAACATAATTCTTTCAAATAATAGTCGTCATGTGACACCTCATTTAAGTTTTCTGGCGTGAGAAATATATTCAAGATACCACATCAAATGGAACGGCAATACCTTCGTGCAGTTGTCTCATTATCACCCAATATATATATATATATATATGTAGATCAAATCAATTGGCATGGCAACACCCTTCGTGCATTTATCTTTTTCTCACTGTGCTTACATATAACAATATCAACTAGGTGGGGGAAATGCCAATAACAATAAAAGAAATAAAGTGGAGGCACACAGGAAGCAACAACGGCTACAAGTCACATAGAAAATATAGGTGCATAATAACATCTCAAGATAAAGGCATGAATGTATACACAACAAAACGATATCACAATATAATGTATGTCTCTCGTCCTCGCCTGCACGGAAACACCCTTCGTGCCATGAATATATAATAATATAAAAAAAATGGCACGGTATCACCCTTCATGCTTTTACTCTCATCCTCACCTGATAATATAAATGAAATGGCACCGCATCACCCTTCGTGCTTTAAACTCTCAATGGAACGGCATCACCTTTCGTGCTTTACACTCTCAAATGGCACGGCATCACCCTTCGTGCTTTATACTCTCCCTCACATGATAATATAATTCAAATGGCACAGCATCACCCTTCGTGCTTTACACTCTCAAATGGCACAACACCACCCTTCGTGCTTTACACTCTTCCTTATCAAGCACATGTATAGCATTAGCAAGCAAGGTAGGAAGCATAAATAGCATCGAGGAGAGTGTTTAAACTACAACACAATACAACAATTCATTTCACAATTTGCCACTGACCATAACCAAATTCCAAATATGCAGCAAAATCAATACATTTCTCAACAAATAGCCCAAGGCTCCACGCAACATATATAAAACCTTAAAACAATCAACTGAGATGGAAAATACTCAGTATAGGGCAACACCTTCATTAATCTAAATTCTTAATAATTATATAAACACCTCTTCTTAAGCTTATTTAATTAATTATTTGTAGATGGAAAATCCATAACGAAATTAATTTCCAAGAAATATCAAATCATCAATTCACGAAATCCACATAAATATACAAGTAATAATCACATCAAATTGTCATAAAAAAATAAATTCAACAAACACGAATTGAGGCATGGCAAAATAGATGATTTAATAAATGCCAGCAATTATCCAATTTTCTACACAATATGTCTAAGACCTTAACCCAATATATTTTGCACATATAAGCACGAGTACGTACTCGTCACCTCGCGTACACGTCTTTTCATATTTCACAAATGGCAAATAAGACTCGATGCCTAAGGGGTAATTCCCCCACTCAAGGTTAGGCAAGATACTTACCTTTTTGAAGTTATACCGATATTCCAAAATCGCCTTCTTACTTGAATTGACCTCCGAACAGCTCAAATCTATCCAAATTAATTGTACAACTTCGTTAAAATTCATCAAAAATATTTTCGGATAATAAAACGTCAACTTATAATTTTATTCTAAAATGTCAACCAAAGTCAACGCGGGGCCCGCCTCTCGTAACCCGATATAATTTTTACGAAATCCGAACACCCATTCCAATACGAGTTCAACCATACCAATTTTATCAAATTCCAATAACAAATCGTCCTCTAAATCTTGAATTTTCGTTTTTGAAATATTTTGCACAAATCTTGATTTCTTTCATTTAAATCCGAAATAAATGATGAATATAACCATAGATTCATGAAATATAATCATTTTAGGATATAGAACACTTACCCCAACTAAGCCTGTGAAAACGTCCTCCAGAATCACCCAAATCCGAGCTCCAAAAATTCCAAAACGAAATGGCAAAAATGACCAAGTTCAATCCTTATGTTTCTACCCAGTTTCGCTCCTGTTGAGTGCTTCCACGCTTATGCGAAAGTGTACTGCCCAGTCGACCCTCGCATCTGCGGAAGCATTTCCGCTTCTGCGAGAATCGCAGGTGCGAGGCAGTGTCCGCTTTTGCGCGTATGGCCACTTCTGCGGTTGCCTTTGCACTTCTGCGCTTGCGCTTCTGCGCACTAGTTGCCGCTTCTACGGCCTTATCAGCTCCCCCTCTTCAGTCTCTTCTGCGAGAAGCATCTCGCTTCTGTGATGGTCGCACCTGCGCCCATAATTCCGCTGGTGTGATTCCAACAGCTGCTGCCATTTTCCAGCAGCTTCCTTCAAGTCCAATTTACTCTGTTAACCTTCCGGAATCCACCCGAGGCCTTCGGGACTTTAACCAAATATACCAATATGTCCCAAAATACAATACAGAATTAGTCGAGGCTTCAAACCTCGTCAAACAACGCCGAAATTATGAATTGCTCATCGAATTGAATTATGAGTTTTTAAATGTTCAACTTCTATATTTTGCGCCGAAATGTACCAAATCAATCCGGAATGACTTCAAATTTTTCACACAATTCATAAATGACGTAATTGAGCTATTCCAATTTCTGGAATCAAAATCCGACCTTGTTATCAAAAATTCCACCTTCAGTCAAACTTTCCAAAATCTTTTATTTTCCAACTTTCGCCACAATGCGTCGAATTGTCCTACGGACTTCCAAATCCAAATCAGAACACACGCCTAAGTCCGAAATCATCATACAAAGCTATTACCATCATCGAAATTCTATTCCGGGTTCATTTTCTCAAAAGTCAACTCTCCGGTCAACTCTTTCCATTTAAGCTTCTAAATGAGAATTGTTCTTTTCATTTAATTCCGAATCTTCTGAAATCAAACTCGACCACACCCACGGGTCATAATAGATATTTCGGAGCTTCTCGAGACCTTAAGTCACCGGAGGGGGTGTTAATTCTTAAAATGATAAGTCGGGTCATTACAGCCTGTGTGTCATGTGTGCATGTTAATGCAATGTATCTTAGTGATAATACCATATGCATACTCTCAGAGAATCCCATCACTCAGTCCTCACAGTCAATAAATCCTCCCAATCGCTCGGCACTCGACACTTGCACTCAGTAGGTACCTGCGCTCACTGGAGGTGTGTAGACTCTGGAGGGGCTCCTATATCTTAAGAGCCATAATCCGCACGGACAACTCATGTGCTGCACGAACAACTCATGTGCCATAATATCAATATTTGGTATCGCACGGACAACTCACGTGATGCACGGGCAACTCGCGTGCTATAGTAAGCCAATCTGACCCGCTGTGGCATGTGGCGTGCAGCTCAATCCCATAATCATCCTCACAATCAGGTACTCGGCCTCACTCAGTCATCAATCTCTCCAGTATCTCGGGCTCACAATGTTATGATACCAGCCCGAAGATAATGATATGATGCATCAATAAATACTTACAGAGACTAAGATATGATATGCATGTAAATGCGTATGACTGAGTATGTAATGCAATGAAAGCGGATTACTCAACAACATAAATGACCTCAGTAGGTCCCAACAGGATAAGCATGTAGCCTACACATGGTTTCTAACATAATCACAACTCGATATCTCTAGTACGTAGAGATTTCATGATTTCAGACAAGTTCAGGTAACTACATAGTACCACAGAAATAACAGAAATAACAGTTCACACGGTGCACGCCCATACGCCCGTCACCTAGCATGTGCGTCACCTCAAAATCAAACACATAACACGTATATTCAGGGTTCATACCCTCAGCTCTAAGATTAGAAGAGTTACTTACCTTGAACAAGCCAATACCAATGCCGAGCAAGCCAAACGATGCTCCAAAGATGCCATTCCGCGCGTTCCAACCTCCGAACGGTCCGAAACTAACAAAAAACAACTCAAGTATATCAAGGAACCAATCCCGATCGAAAAAGATCAAATCTTGAATCAAAAGCCCAAAATCGGCCAAAAGCCCAAACCGGGCCCTCACCTCGAAACTCGACAAAATTTACAAAATCTAGCAACTCATTCAATTACGAGTCCAACCATACTAGTTTCATTCAAATCCGACTCCAATTCGATGTTCAAAACTCAAAAATTCATATTATGAAACTTTAGTCCAAAACCCCCAATTTCCTCTATAAAATTCACAATCCAATTACCAAAAACGAAGGTAGATTTGTGATATAAGATCAAAAATGTGTAGAGAACACTTACCCCAAGTTGTGTGGAAAATCTCCTCTCCAAAGTCGCCTAATCCAAACTCCAAAATCCGAAAATGAAGATAGAAACTAAAGACCTTGAATTATAGGTTCTGCCTAGCGATTTCCGCATTTGTGGATAATTCGTCGGACCTGCGACCACTGCATTTGCGGAAAAACATCGCATCTGCGAAAAATGGCCTTGCCCAGCAACCCCCGCACCTGCAGTATCAAACTCCGCATCTGCGAAGACACTCGCACGTGCGCTTCCACTCTACACACCTGCGCATCCGCACCTGCGCCATTTTCTCCGCTTCCGCGGGCCTCCTCATCCAGCTCTCATCTCACATATGCGATGCCTTTGTCTCTTCTGCGGCTATCGCACCTGCGCAAAACCAGCAGCAGGTGCGATCACACCAGAACCAGTAGCCTTCAACAATGCACTATGTAATGAAAGTGATCTGAACCTTGTCCGAAATTCATCAGAGCCACTCGGGACCCTGTCCGAATATATCAACAAGTCCAATAACATAACACGAACCTACTCGAGGCCACAAATCGCACATAACAACATCAAAATGACGAATCATACCTCAACTCAAAATCAATGAACTTTAAAACTTCAAACTTCCACAACCGATGCAGAAACCTATCAAATCACATCCGATTAACCTCATATTTTGCATATAAGTCACATTCAACATTACAGACCTGCTCCAACTTCCGGAATCAGAATCCGACCCCGATATCAAAAAGTCCACTCCCGATCAAACTTTTCAAAATTTCCACTTTCACCATTTCGAGCCAAATTCAACCACGAACCTCCAAATCACAATACGGACGCGCTCCTATGTCCAAAATCACCCAACGGAGATAACAGAACCATACAAATTCCAACGCGAGGTCAAATGCTAAAAAGTCAAACTTGGTCAACTCTTTCAAATTTAAAGCTCCCTAGTTGAGAATCTTTATTCTAAATCAGTCCCGAATAACCTGAAAACCAAAACTGACGATTCACACAAATCAAAATACATCATACAGAGCTACTCACGCCCGTAAACTACCGAGCGAAGTGCAAATGCTCAAAACGACCGCCTGGGTCATTACATTCTCCCACACTTAAACATACGTTCGTCCTCGAAAGTGTCCAGGGTTATTCTCAAAGCCATCAAACCACTGTATAACCTTGCCGTGCACATACCCGGGGGTGATCCCACGTCACCCTACCCCATACAGGTCTGATAACACAACTTAACTAAAATTTCACAATTCAACCTAGCCCACAAGCCTTAGAATCCCATTTCCAACATCCAGAATTTCTTATAAGATCAGAATCTCGCATCCTACACCCTGTATAAGTCTGAACAAGCTGTACCAAGCCGCAACCATAACCCAAGATACAATCACATGATATATCACATAACACAGATACTCGAAGCAATTATTTCTAATCATAGTAGCTGCTCAAAACAACCTAATGCCGGTAATAAACCTCATATCAAACAAGACTCCATTATGAAACCTTCGTATACTACCGATGATGAAAGGGACACGCAGAAACTCATAACCATTCATTATATCAACCGGTCATAGAACTCCCTCTCCTTCGACAAGAACTATAGCAAATTTCTAAGCCGACTTTCGATATTATCCTTCCAACCATGCTGTAATCTATTTTGATAGTATCCATTCTAGGTCCAATGACCTCGTCTTATCCAACACGACCACTCTAGTAACATGACACATCAACACAATCTAAAGCCATAACCCGTGCAATCCGTGCATCAATAAGCAACATTCCAAATATACTCAATCATGGAAAAAAATGACTCAGACGAGAGAACTGCCCTACAAGATTAACAAGTACCGCTACAAAGAAATGCTGAAAATCCATCACACATCGTAGAACCATCACACGATCCTAACATAAGGTTCATACCTTAACATAACTCCACTGCAATGAGTGACCCCATCCAAATGCTGGTTCATATTATATACCTCAAGCCACCCTGCTTAACTCAATAACCACAGATAGGCAAATGACACAATGCCACACAAAACCCGAAAGAACATAACCCATACGCCATCGACCATGCAATACCTAATTACTCATCTGGCTTAAATTCCGCTATAAAGCCCAAATAAAACCGCACCAGGTGTTCTTATAACCAACGAATCACAACTCCTCGTAGCATAGAAGAGTAACTCACAGATCATTTTAGAATACAATTAAGCTCAACAACAACCGAATGGCACATCCCTCAACCATAGTAGTATGGAGCCAACCAATCTGACTCGGTATAGAATACACATCCTAATTGGGCCTACCAATGGACCCCAAATCGAATCTGGTCACCCACAAATAGATAAATAACCCTCCTAAAGTCCACAATGACTGAATCATAACACATACTATCATCTGGCTAGCTTTGACCACAACCTTACAGTTCACAACCATGAAACAATCTGCTCCTGAGAACTCTCAGCCTCCAAATCCATAAAACACATGAATCACCATATCTGATTCCATCTCCACCGCCCGAATGTCTAACACATCTCTTATACACGATCATCCCACGAGGAATACTTCTAAAATTATTCCGTGCCATCTTGCCAAAATTGAATATCAGCAGTCGATCAACCAGGAGAGTGCCGCAATACCAATGAAGTATCCATAAATCAAAACACATTGCCCCTTCTGAAATGTATACTATCATCAGGCCATATCGATTAGTAATATTAGATACCTAGTCATCTGAAGTCGTCCATGCTGCCTACAAATCTATGCCCTTCCCTTCCATACTAAGTTATGACCTTGCACATTCAAATCTCAATCCCACACAACACCGCCTCTACCGTGCCATCCAATGAAGAGTACAAGAATCTCATAATCAACTCTGAGTCCCAAATAGAATACATACCCGATCAGTCAGAAACCTTCCATTTGATTTCATCCAGGAGAAATTCACTATACACCACATGCTCCTCATGCCACCAGGAAATATACCCCTCGAACCTTGGTAAAAACCATTAAGAACTCTTTGAACCCATTTGCACATAACCAAGCTATCAGAACTGAATGTCTCTAACTCAACCCAGACACGCAGGTTGCCAAAACTCAAGAGCATTGCCACGAAACACCTGTAGAGACTAACCACATCGTAAGTACCCAAAGAAATGATTATATCCATTAATGTGCTAACCCAACCTACTACCAAGCTGTCCTATTTCACCAAGTCCTTTCCAAATTGCCTTCAAATTGATACTTCTCCTTGCTAGAACACCACGATCCTTAACCAAAATTCACCACAAAAGAGACCATAGTATAAAACCACAAAGCCCTAACGCCCATAAGCCGCTGACTTCCCTCTTAAGCACCCCGAAGCACCACAACCGAGACACCCACTCTAAAGAGACCTTATGTGAACCTAAAATTATTTCCTTGACCTTCTTTATAATGAAATGCATAATACATAATTATATAAAAATGCCACAAGTCTCGACACCGTCCAATGCAAATAACAGATCCTAGCCATATACTAATCTGAAATTCTCAATTGCTACATATAATTCTTGAATCCATTAGAACCCTTCTTGAGAGTCATCCACTCTACTCAAATCTCAATTGCACCACCCCAATCGGGTCAAACGACTGGTGCCCCATTGGCACGATGACACCCAAAGGAGTAACCCCACCTTAACGCGACCAAGCAAATTCCTACTCCATGCACACTACATCTTTCATGAATAACCACTCAATCATTCCATGATTCTCATATACCCATAGAGTGTAATACAACCCGTATCCAGAAATCTTCTTACTCGAGTCATCCTCAATCTTAACCCCTGCAGTCATAAATGATTCACCAATATACCTCAAACCGAAACCCGGACAACACATAGTCGTTCAACTCGTCGATAGCAGACTCCCCCACTTGGATCAAAGTCATAGATCAAAACACATAATAACTCATAATGCCCATACTCTATTACGACAAAAATCCCACACTGAAATTTAACTAAATCCTTCGTAAGCTCATGTAACACAAACCATATAATACCTCAAATCATCTGCAAATCTCACATTCATTCTCATGATAGTCAGGTCAACTGTTATAACCGATCTAAACTCAAATCGCACAAATATACCCCGCCGGTAGAAAACAAAGCCTCCACACAGTATTATAAAAATCACACATCCATAGATTACCTCGCGGGTTATAACCCACCTGCTTAGCCTCAAACTGACATCTATTCATACCCTTTCATAGCCACAACTACTAAGCAATCATTTAATCTCCCCGAGTCTGATCTCGACAATAAGATATGAGAACCTATTTCGTTCTAGCATTAAGCATCAGGAAGGATCCTTCAATGCACTCATACTCGAGACTGTACGTCATATCAAAACGAAAATCAAGCACCCAATGGCCCATCCTTTATATTTCAAGGAAACAATTTTCGTCATATTCAAATTGTTTTAACACATCCCGTAGTCACATCATATTCATCACAAAGCCATTTTACCGCTCGTCAAGCCACAAATTCCACTCATAGGGATATTACCATACATATGAGTCCAAATGTACAAGTTACAACTAAAGCTTCCGAGCCTAAGCTACAGTCCAAACCTGGCCTCAAGTCCTCCAGACTGGCCCATCACCAAATCACAGAATACACATCTCGCACGTCATCCCTAAAATCACAAGCCGTTGATACACAACTTATACCGAGCGCTCACATTTGCACACGAATGCATGGAAAAAATTCAAAGAGTTATATTTCAAGCTGAATCGATTACACATGATAAAGAAAGAAATATGGGAAATTATCTTAAATGCCCTGTAGCCTCTCGAAGATAAGTATGGACGTCATCATACCGATCCACAAGACTCTACTAGACACTTGCTCATGACTTGTAGAACCTATGAACCTAGAGCTCTGATACCAATCTGTCACGACCCTAAATCCACTAGTCGTGATGGAACCTAACCCAAACCGCTAGGTAAGCCAATTAACCACTAACCAGTTCCAATAACTATTTATAAAGTGATTAAGTAAAGAAATATCTGAATCTTATACATTCCCCAAGGAGTGGTAGTAAAAATCATGAGCTTCTAAGAATAGAGTATACAAAGTTAGTATGAAGTAATACATCATCTGTTTAAAAAGTACATAAATAGATTCTTATAAATCTAAGGCCACCATGAACAAGAGGCAGCTACAACCGGAACGCAGGTACATCATCAATTCCAGCTCCCGTCGAGTATATCAACATCAACATCCAATACCTGCACGCAAGGTGCAGAAGTGTAGTATGAGTACAACCGACCCCATGTACTCAATAAGTAATAAACTTAACCTTAGGTTGAAAGTAGTGACGAGCTTGTACCAAGGTTAGAGTCCAACTCCCATAAGCAACAACAATTCATAACAACATAAAGCAAGAAATAAAAGGAGTAACCCAGATATAAAATGCTCAGCTGAATCATGATTTATGAAAATAGTTTTGCCTTACAAGAAAATCAGTGAAAATCCCAAATCGTTTACCGAAATTGCCAAAAATATAAGTAAGTTGAAAACAATAATTTTCCCAAAAATCCTTTCCACAAAATAAGATACTTCATTTGATTTCCATATAGCCAGTTAAAAATGCATCATTATGCCCATAGGCCAGTATGTGTGAGAAGTCATGAATAACGTGATACCGTACAGCATGAGGAAAATACATCTCTATGCATGTATGTCATGTGTGCATGTCAATGCAATGTATCTCCATAATAATACCATATGCATATTATCAGAGTATCAATTCACTCAGTCCTCCCCATCACTCAGTCCTCACAGTCACTCAATCCTCCCAATCGCTCGACACTCACACTCAGTAGGTACCTGCAGTTACTAGGGGTGTGCAAACTCCGAAGGGGCTCCTACAGCCCAAACGTCATAACCCGCGCAGACAACTCACGTGCTGCACGGACAACTCACGTGCCATAATATCAATATATGTAATCGCACGGACAACTCACGTGCTACAGTAAGCAAATCTGACCCGCTGCAGCGTGCAACCCGATCCCATAATCATCCTCATAATCAGGCCCTCGACCTCACTCAGTCATCAATCTCTCCAGTCTCTCGGGCACACAATATCATGATGCCAGCCTAAAGACAATGATATGATGCATCAATAAATAACAACAGAGACTGAAATATGATATGCATGTTAATGCGTATGAATGAGTATGCAATGCAATAAAAGCAGATTACTCAAGAACATAAATGACCTCAGTGGGTCCCAACAAGATAAGCTTGTATCTTAAACATGGTTTCTAACATAATCACAACTCGATAACTATAGTACGCAGAGATTTCATGATTTCAGACAAGTTCAGGTAACTACACAGTACCACAGAAATAACGAAAATCACAGTTCACACGGTGCATGCCCACATGCCCGTCACCTAGCATGTGCGTCACCGCACAATCAAACACATAACACTTATATTCAGGGTTAATACTCTCAGATCCAAGATTAGAAGAGTTACTTACCTTGAACAATCCAATACCAATGCCGAGCAATCCAAACGATGCTCCAAAGATCCCATCCCGCACGTTCCGACCTCCGAACGACCCGAAACTAACCAAAAACAACTCAAGTACATCAAACAATGCTAAAGGAACCCATCCCGATCGAAAAAGATCAAATCTTGAATCAAAAGCCCAAAACCGACCCAAAGCCCAACCCGGGCCCGCACCTCAAAAATTGAAAAATTTACAAAATCCAACAACACATTCAATTACGAGTCCAACCATACTAGTTTCACTCTAATTTGATTCCAATTCGATGTTCAAAACTCAAAAATTCACATTATGAACTTTAGGCCAAAACCCCCAATTTCCTCTATAAATTTCACAATTCAATTACCAAAAATGAAGATAGATTCGTAATATAAGATCAAAAATAAGTAGAGAACACTTACCCGAAGTTGTGTGAAAAATCTCCTCTCCAAAGTCGCCCAATCCGAGCTCCAAAATCCGAAAATGAAGATAGATACCAAAGACCTCGACTTATAAGTTCTGCCAAGCGATTTCTGCATTTGCGTACAATTTGCCGCACCTGCGACCACCGCTTTTGGGAAAAAATATCCCATCTGTGAAAAATGGCCTTGCCCAGCAACCCCCGCACCTGCGGTATCAAACTCCACATCTGCGAAGACACTTGCACCTGCGCTTCTACTCGACGCACCTGCGCATCCGCACCTGCTCCCTTTTCTCCGCTTCTGCGGGCCTCCTCATCCAGCTCTCATCTCGTATCTGCGATGCCTTTGTCACTTCTTCGGCCATCGCACCTGCGCCAAACCGGCCGCAGGTGTGATCACACCATAACCAGCAGCCTTCAACAAGTCCAATAACATAACAAAGACCTACTCGAAGCCTCAAATCATACATAACAACATCAAAATGATGAATCACACCTCAACTCGAAATCAATGAACTTTGAAACTTCAAACTTCCACAAACCGATACCGAAACCTATCAAATCATGTCCGATTAACCTCAAATTTTGCACACAATTAAGGACCTGCTCCAACTTCCGGAATCGGAATCCGACCCCGATATCAAAAAGTCCACTCTCGGTCAAACTTTCCAAAATTTTCACTTTCGCCATTTCGAGCCAAATTCAACCACGGACCTCCAAATCACAATCCGAAAACGCTCCTAAGTCCAAAATCAGCCAACGGAGCTAACAGAACCATACAAAATCAAATCCGAGGTCAAATGCTAAAAAGTCAAACTTGGTCAACTTTTTCAAATTTAAAGCTCCCTAGTTGAGAATCATTCTTCCAAATTAGTCCCGAATAACCTGAAAACCAAAATCGAATATTGACACAAATCAAAACACATCATACAGAGCTACTCACACCCGTAAACTACCGAGTAAAGTGCAAATGCTCAAAACGACTGGTTGGGTCGTTACATCACTTCAGCACATGTCAATACTAATTGAGAATTATTATATCGTTGAAATTATGGTAATTCTTGTTCATCTACTATTGATACTGGTTTTTTTGCTTTACAATTAAATTCTACCCTGGAACTGATAATCACCCGTGTTGTTAACAATCAAAACTGAGTGAAGCTACTGCTTGGTAAAGTTGAAATAGAGGTTGAAAAGAAAATACAAATAACATTCCGTGTGCATCTACAAGATCAAGAATACTGACTAAATATGAAGTAAGAAACACAAGATTCTTCATAGGACACAACCACCTATAACATGGCATTTTCTCCTGGAGCATGTACTTTAATCTAACATTTTGTTTTCTATTTGTGTTATATGTATTAGTTTCCTTGAGTTCCTTACTTACCTTAATAAACTACACGTGCTTCTGATTAAAATCTTATGATTTTTAGATATATATATATATATATATATATATATATATATATATATATATATATATATATATATATATATATATATATATATATATATATATATATATATATATATATATATATATATATATATATATTTCTTTACATGAATATTACTGTGAGTTAATGTAACGACCCATCCAATCATTTTGAGTATTTCATCCCCGTTCTCCTATTTACTGTTCAATTTGTGCTTTACAGTTTTTGTATGACTTGCCGAGGTAATTGGTTCGGGTCCGGTGAGGTTTTGGAATAAATTGGAACACTTAGTTTCAAGGTTTAAAACTTAAATTAAAATAGTAATTGAATATCAACTTATGTGTAAACGACTCCAGAACAAAGTTTTGATGATTCCAATAGTTCTGTATGGTAATTTTGGACTTAAGAGTGTATCCGAAAAAATATTTGGAAGCCCATAGCTAAATTAGGCTTGAAATTCCAAAAATAAAATTTAATTTTAGAAGTTTGACCTGAGAGTTGAGTTTTTGCTATCGGAGTCGGAATAAAGTTCTGAAAATTTTTATAGCTCTGTTATGTAGTTTCATTAAGCTTGAATTGGGGTATGATTCATGATTTTAGCGTTGTTTGATGTGATTTGAGGTTTCGACTTAGTTCGTATGATGTGTTAGGACTTGTTGGTATATTTGGTTGGGGTCCCGGGGGTCTCAGGCGTGTTTCAGATCATTTTGGGCTACTTTGGATGCCGATTTTCTGATGTCTGGTGTTGTTCTTCTCGTTCGCGAGGAGCCTCTCACATTCGCGAAGAAGGATTTGGCTTCTGGGATTTTGTTCTTCGTGTTCGCGAAGAGACTCTCGCATTCGCAAAGAAAGAAATCTCTATTGCACAGGTCTGATTATGGAGGCAGAATATCTCGCAATCTATAAGGAATTTGGAGATAATCCAAAAATAGAAGTTGTAGCTCTTTGTATCTAGTTTTCCGAAAAGCAAACCATTTGTCATTTGAAGTTGTGTACAAAATGTTAGGGTGGATAAACTGTAGGCTATTTGGGAAGATTTTGGAAATCTCTGTTGCACTGTGCTGACTTTGGAAACTTGCATCTCGCAATCTATAAGGAATTGGGAGATGAGCAACAAATGAAAGTTATAGCTCTTGGTATCTAGTTTTCAGAAAGTTAAACCATTTGTTATTTGGAATTTCGTAGAAAGGATTATGACCATTATACTAGAGACTGTCTGGGATGAGTTTGAAAATCACGGTTGAGGAATTTGTTCATCGCGAACGCGAGGGGTGGGTTGCGAACACGAAGAACAAACCCTTGGGCAGCAGAATAAAGTCCAGATTCATCTCATTCTTCCATATTTGGACCAAGGAAGCTCTGGTGAAGCAAGTTTTCGAGCGTTTTTAAGAAAATTATTGGGGTAAGAATTCCTAACTCGATTTCTGTTAAAATACATGAATCTATTGTTGTTTTTATTATGAAATTGGTGAATTGGGTTGAAAATGGTAGAAATTTTCTATACCTTAAATTGAGGATTTGGAGGTCGATTCGTTGTCGGAATTTGGTAAAATTGGTATGGTTAGACTTGTAGTTAAATGGGATTTCGAATTTTGTAACTTTTGTCGGGTTCCGAGATGTGGGCCCCACGGGCGATTTTTTAGTGCAATTTCGGATTTTGTTGAAAATTGGTATTTTCATATAAAATTAATTCCAATAATTTGTATTGACTGAATCAAATTAATTGTGGCTAGATACGAGGCTTTCGTTGACCAATTCGCGAGGTAAAAGCATAGCGGAGTAAAGAATTATACGGTTTGAGGTAAGTAACATTTCGAAACTTGGTTATGAGGATATGAATCCTTGAAGTACGTGTTGTATGAATTGTTTGGAGATGACGCACATGCTTGGTAACGGGCGTGTGGGCGTGCATCATAGGATTTGTGACTTAATTGGCTTCGTGGAGTTGCATATTAAAATAAATATCATTAACCGTATATCCTCCACGTGTTAGAAAAATTGAGCTGAGACTCATATTAAAGATCATGTTTAGGCTACACGCCGATATATTTTGGGACCCACATCGGTCGTATTGCTGTTGAACTATTTGTTTAAAATATAATTTTGTACTCAGTCACATCTGTCACTTGCATATCATATCTCAGTCTCTATTGTCATTTATTGATACATCATATCATTATGTCGAGTTGATTTTCATGTCATTGAGAGCCCGAGAGACTTGAGATTCTGAGTGATATTTATGTTTATTTATTTATGCCTGGATTTGGCTTTTATAGCGCTTGGGCTGATGGAGCCCCTCTGGAGTCTGCACCTGTAATGACCTGACCGGTCGTTTTGAGCTCTAGCATGTCGCTCAGCAGTTTGAGGCCATGAACAGCTTCACTTCAGGTATTATGACTGGTACGCATGATCGAAATTGAAATTTCAGAAGTTCAGACTTGATTTGAAAAGAAAATTCTCATATCGGAAGCTTTACGTTGGAAGAATTGACTAAGGTTGAATTTTTGAGTAAACGATCTCGGGATCGGGATTTGAAGGTTCCAACATGTTCGTATGATGAATTCGGACTTGGGCGTATGTCCGGATCGGGTTTTGGTTGACCCGGGAGCGTTTCGGCGCATATTGTGGACGTTGGCATTTTGGAAATTTTTTATAGATTTGGGTTGAAATGCATTTCAATATCATCAATATCTGTTTGGGATTCCGAGTCTAGCAATAGCTCCGTATGGTGATTCTGGTATTGGGAGCGCGTTCGGAAGTGGATTCGGAGATCCGTAGGTCATTTTGGAGTCATTTGGCTAATGCTAAAAATTTGAAGGTTTTTGAGAAGTTTGACCGGAAGTGGACTTTTTAATAACGGGGTCGGAATCCGATTCAGGAAGTTGGAGTAGGTTTGTAATGTCAAATGTGACTTGTGTGTAAAATTTGAGGACAATCGGATGTGATTTGATAGGTTTCGGCATCGATTGTAGAAGTTGAAGTTTCAAAGTTCATTAAGTTTGAATTGGGGTGCGATTCATGATTTCGATGTTGTTTGAGGTGATTTGAGGTGTCGAGAAAATTTGTATTATGTTATGTTATGGGACTGGTTGGTATGATTGGACGGGGTCCCGGGCGCCTCGAGTGTGTTTCGACGGGGTTTCAGATTATTTGGAGCTGCATGGGAACTGCTGTTGCTGGTGTCTGGGATCCTTCTTCGCAAACACGAAGGAAGTCCCGCGTTTGTGAAGAGGAAAATTATGGGGCTGTTGAGATTGGCCTTCGCGAACACGAAGGTTGAGACACGAATGCGAAGGTTGATATGCGAACGCGGTGAAGAACTTGAGGAACCTACGCGAATGCGAGTGGGGAATCGCGAACGCGTAGAAGGAAAGAGGGGGCTGGGCCTGGAGCCATTTAGCCTTCGCGAACGCGGAGCTCCACCCATGAACGCGAAGAAGTGGAGCCTGGATCTTCGCAAACGCGAAGATTGGATTGCAAACGCGAAGAGGGAAATTGAAGGCCGTTTAGGTTTGGCCTTCGCGAACGCGAGGGGATTTCCACGTTCACGAAGGAGGGTCGGACTGGGCAGTGAGTTGTTTTAAAACGGGATTTTTGGCCAGTTTCACTTCATTTCCTCCATGGGAGCCGGTCTTGGAGTGATTTTGGAGCTCCATCTTCATCATCTATGTCAACGTAAGTGATTCCCACCTATTGCAAGTTAAGTACTTGGATTATATATGGATTTAGACATAAAAATTTGTAGAAATTTGGGATTTTGAAGAAAAACCTAGAATTTCGTATTTTGGATTTTGAACATGAATTTGGAAATGGAATTTGGAATAAATCATATATTTGAGTTTATAAGGTTATGGGTAATGATTATCTTCAAAAAAATTCGGAATCAGGGTACGTGAGCCCGAGAGCGATTTTATCGACTTCTCGAACGGAGTTGGGAATGGTTATAAATTGAATTGTTATGAGTAGTAGAGTATATTTACATTGGTTTGCACATTGTTTGGCTAGTTTAGGAGCGTTGGGCATTGGTTTGAGTTGTTTGAATGGCTCGGAAGCCAATTATGGAGTTTCAGAGCGAGGTAAATCTCCTTTCTAACCTTTTAAGAGGGAATTTACCCCATAGGTGAAATAAATCACTGTGTGCTCCTATTTGTGGGGGCTACGTACGTACGAGGTGATGAGAGTCCGTGCGTAGCTACTATTATGCCTAAGTTCGGTTAGTCTAGTACCCAAAAGCATGCTTTACTTGTAATATTTAAAATCTTGTTGTCAATTTAAAATGCTTAAATCATATCGAACTGTGTTAATAAATTTCTAAAAGGCTAGACATCGTTTTCTTGACTTTTAAAAGAGAAATTGCCTTTTTCTTTGATAATTGCCCCTTGATGAATTCTTGATTAATTATCTGAATGTGTTATCTTTTGTGGAACGGGCCGAACGTCTCGGTAGATTAAATAGATGCATCTATGGTTTGCGCCATTCAACCCTCCGGCAGTGCACACTTTAAATATTTGCACATGCTTGTATTGCTTGCCTTGAAATTTATAAATAATGATATTGCCTCCTCGGCCTAAGTTAAATTGTTAAATAATGGGAGATAAATTTGGAGATTTCTTAATTATGAAAGAACTGCTTACTTACTTCAAAATATTGAGCTTGCAACCGTTCATATAATCTATACTTAATTATATCATTGATATCCCATTTATAGACCATAGTAAGTGTCGAAGTCGACCCCTCGTCACTTCTTTTTCGGGGTTAGGCGGGATACTTACTGAGTACGCGTTGATTTACGTACTCATACTACACTTGCTGTATATTTTTGTGCAGGTACACATATGTTTAGCCGCCTTGTGGGCGCAGAGTCGTGATTATGGCGGGGACTTAGGTGAGCTACATTCTATACGACACATCGCAGCCAGCAGAGTCTCCTTCAGAGAATTGTATTTTCTTTCCTGTCCAAGTTGTATTCTAGACAGTTATTGTATTTTATTTTAAATTTCTAGAAAAGGCTCATGCACTTATGACACCGGGTTTTGGGATGATTATAGGATGTACTTGACTCAGATTGACCTAGCCCCCTTTGACTTGAGCATTGAATTGACCTTTTGGAATAGGAAAACATTGTTATTCATTCTGTAAATTCATCTTTTACTAGATAAATTGAAGTAAATTTACGATTTTAAAAGTATTAAAATGAAGATTTAATTAACTATTTAGTGTTGTCTTGCCTGACAGTGGAGTCCGGCGCCATCACGACCTTTGTGGATTTTGGGTCGTGACAATATGGTATCAGAGCGCTAGGTTCACTTAAGTCTCACGAGTCATGAGTGAGTCTAGTGGAGTCTTGCGGATCGGTACAAAGACGTCTGTACTTATCTTCGAGAGGCTACAGGGCTGTTAGGAGCACTTCCCTTCTTGATTCCTCATCGTGCAATTTGATTCCCTTGAGGCTTATGCTTTCATGTCTTTCTCATTCAATCTTATGTGACGTGAAGCGCTGGTTATAAATCGTGAATTTGAGGAATTGTAATGGTACTACAGATGTGATGCAGGATATTTCTCCCTGTGTAGTTAATTAGGCTATTGTCGTCGCCTTGTGGAAGGATATTCTGTCATTTCATCCCAGTAGCTGTACTTCTGAGAGCTTTGAAGCTATCCATAGGTTGCTATGATGCTCATAGTTGTTATCCCACAGTATTGATGGGAAGGTAGGATGCTTGCCTATGTCTCGGGGCAGTGAATGACTTGAAAGGAGGTTTACTCAGTGCATGCAGTATTTTACTTCCGACGAAGGAAAGACAATCGAACTAAGAATGTTCAGACTTGGGTTGATGGAGTAGCGGGACTCGATACTTTCGAGCGTGGCGGAATCTTCGCCTGTGATCTGGCATCATCGTCCTTGATTAGTTATAATGTGTTAAGTTCGCTGGTGTTATGGTTTCCTTCAATTTTCCTTAGGGCAGAGTATTATAAATGATACCGAGAAAGCGGCTATCAGAGGTCGCAGTGTGCAAGGGGTTAGGATCGAATCGGCATTCCTGGTATTGATGGCTCAAGAAAAATGATTTCTGGAAAGGTTTAAAGTTAGTAGCAATCTATTGTTTCAAATGCTACAGAGATAGATTTTGATTTAAGGCAACAACTGGGTAGTGAAGGATGATGAAAGACATGTGGGAGGTGTCTTGCGGTGGTTAAACTTATAGAGGGCCAAGCGTGAGAAACATGAGTCAGGAAGTTAGTTAAAGGAGCGAGTTTGACCAAAGTGGGAGAGTGGCAGAGTAGCATGTGGGTTTTGTGGTAGGATGACTACATGCCTTGAGAAAGCCTAGAGTGATTTGGGATTCATGGTGGACCGTGAATAGGTCTACGGACTTAATTTGGAATATTGGCTGCTATATTGAGGAAGATTGGGTGTGATAGGAGGGAGTTGCTCGATATGAAGAACGATACAACATGACTTTGGATTTGAATGTATTGTCGCACCTTTAGTTAATGTCCATGAGGAGTTAACAAACCTGTACAGCTGGTGAATGAGCATGGGCTCAGGATGGGTTACTGATTTCGTAGTTATTGTACCTAGTGCAGCGGCATTGGATGATGTCGGCATGGAATTTTCACATGTGGGTTATCTCCTGTAAGTAGGTTAGCGGTTGCGTGGTGTTGATGGGGCTGTCACGAACGAATTCTACAGGTTATCAGGCAAGAGGTCGAATATATGAATGTGGTTAGTGATTCAGAGTGTTCATTAAAGGTTAATAGAAGGATTTCGAGGAATTTGGCGGGTTGATTTTGCTAGATCATGTCGATGAAGGAAGAATCTTGATGGGTTCCAGTTTTATGCAATATTAGTAGCTTCAAGCTATGTGGGAGAGTCCCACCGCCTACAGTTGGATTGCATGGTCATCTATTTGTACGATTTCTGGTTATCAGCATATTTATGGGTTATTACGACTAAGGAAAGAGAACATCAGTGGTAATTTGAGCAAGTGATTTGAGAAATATGTGCTATAGTTGGCCTTATCGATTTATGCTCAGGCTTTGGGAAGATTCAGGATTTATGCTTCGTGTAAAGGCGAGTTACAAGGAAGATGATTCGGCCAGGTGCTTCCTTGAGAGGGTACTCATGTGCTAGCAGAGCCTTGGAGTTGATTATATTCGGGACCAAGTCAGAGTGGGTGGCTCTCAATAATGGTCCTAGTGGATTCAAAAGTTAAGGCGCGGTGCCTAAGGATTTCGAGTCCATAGTATGGTTGAATATCGAGCTTTTGCAGCGGATTATGATAAAGGAGCTTGGAGTGTTCTGTGTTATCTTTGGTCTACGGGGCATCATGAGAAGAAGGGGAGCATGTAACTTTGGATTTATTCAAGAATCATCAGAATGGGTGTATCAATTGAAGACGCGATTATGCGCACAAGGAGGGTATGAAATAGTTCGTGGGATTTGAGACAACATGGTCTCGTGATTCAAGGCCACTCAGGATTAGTGCAGATTGAGTTCGTTAAATTGATAAAGGAGCTGTTGTTATTTTTAAGGAAGATCCAGAGTAAATTAGGAGAAGTCGAGTTTGGTTAGCAATGGTTGAATTGGCATAATGATGGCAATGATCAGCTCCTTCAGTGTGTTGGGTAGTTCATGTGATTTGTGACGGTACGTGCGAGGTTTGACGGTCGCCGTAACCGATCTTATTTGGAGGCTTTCAAGTATTATGGCCTGTAATGTGCAGATGGATCTCGAAGGGGTTATGGTGGTTCAGACCACTACTTGAGGATTTGTGTGTTCTACGGTTATGAGAATTCAGTCATGTGTTGCAATGATTCTCCAGAAACGAGTAAAGTGAAAGGTTTCTACAAAGTGAAGTGTGTATCCTATTAGTGGTTTATGAGCTATGATGCAATTCTTGGGCCCTCGTGTATTGGTAAGATAGGTGCGGTGAGCGGCATGAAATTTGAAAGATTAGGGATTGAGGTTGCAGTTCGATATTGACAAGGATGTCACGAGCTCAGATGAGCAGGAAAAGGAATTTAGATGTTTAGAATAACTGGTATTGTCTCCAGCGTCACATGAGATCAGTGTCCTATGTAAGAGGCTTTGCGTACTGATTGCGAATTCTTGATATGCTTTACAACATTAGTGTGAGCGGTGGTATAGATGTGCAAATTTGTTACCTGGTGCGGAAGGTCGTGGGAGTGTGTCCCATGAAAAGATTGTGTAAGAGTGGCATGTAGTCTCTTGATTGGGTGAAGATTGAAACCAAGTATGAAGATTGTGGTAATATCGATGATTCGAGAATTTATGCGTGGAGGGCGCTCGGTTCACTTGGTTGTGGACTGTGGAAGTTTGTTCTAGTTATGATGGTTGTTCTTGTGTGTTATGGGAAAAAGGGTTATTATGGATCCTTGAAAGGTTATTAGCCTAGTACGGTGCGATCAGAATTGGCTTGAGGTCCGTGGATAGATCTAGATATGAATGTGGGCTCTATATCGGGCCGGATGTGTTCATTTCAGATATCGCTCCTTATGGAGGAGTATTCGGACGTTGGATGTCGTTTCGTCGTCGGTTATTTCATGTAATACTATATTGTGTCGTGTGAGTTGTGAAATGGCTTGGTAATTTTCTTATGTGTTGAGGTTCCGCATAGCGATGGTGTTATGTAAGCAGGATGGCTCTCGAGATTCAAATCATATATCTCACCTTAGTTGTGCTTGAGTTTTGTAGCGTATGGCGCTATCTGTCTCCCTAGGGATGGTATTATGCACTTGCGTGCTTGTGGCCGATATTCGGGTATTTTGTAGTAATGAGCATTCTAGCTCGGTAAGTATATCTTTATGTAGATTTTATGTGTGGATTGGGTGGCACGCCGCCACGGGTATGTTGTTTGAATCGGGATACACGCCGCAATAGTGGGATGTTGATTAAAGTTCCCTATATCTATTTTTGTATGTTTTGTTTTCCATTTTCTGGGGAAGGTTCATAACACCTTTTCAGTTGTCTAATTAGTTGTGTGGGTTGAGTAGTCCCTTCCAGAGATTCGTTTTCCTTATGTATCACGTTCGAGTTTGTAGCCTATTGGCACATTGTGGCATCACATGAGACTTTTGGCAGGGTCTAAGGTGGCTTGTTGCCTGAGCAGCTTATACTGGGTGAGACGAGATTTTGTATCTAGGATCAGTGCGATCGGATTATATGAAGTATATTAAAGAGAAAATACCATTATTTGGTTCATAATGATGTGATGATTCTAGTCAAGAGGAGAGGTTTAATGGTTTGATGATTCGGCAGTTGGTTATGAATTTCTACTCATCTCTTCCGTCGTGGAGGTATTGCCAGAGTTGAAACAAGACTTATATATGTCATGAGGTGTATTGTGAGCATCGGATTTGTGAGATTTCAGCTATTATGATTGTGGTGATTGATACAATGTTCGTATTTGGGAAGCCGACCTGGCAGAGAATTCCGGATGTTGGAAATGGGCTCTAAGGCTTATTTACCTAAATAAAAGAGAATATCTTCATATTTGATCGAGCTAATGTGCTTAACTGAGTTTTGGTATCACGGGTAGGTGCATGAGGTGTTAAACAGTGATTTCAGACAAATCCAGCGCAAATCTTAGCACGTTCAAGGACGAACCTATGTTTAAGTGGGAGAGAATGTAACGACCCGACAAGTCATTTTGAACTCTAGCGCGTCATTCAGCAGTTTGAGGCCATGAGCAGCTTCACTTCAGGTATTATGACTGGTACGCGTGGTCGGAAGTGAAATTTCGGAAGTTCAGAGTTGATTTGAAAAGAATATTCTCATTTAGGAAGCTTTAAGTTGAAAGAATTAACTAAGGTTGGATTTTTGAGTAAACAATCTCGGAATCGGGATTTGAAGGTTCCAACAAGTTCATATGATAATTTCAGACTTGGGCGTATGTCGGGATCGGGTTTTGGATGACCCGGGAGTGTTTCAACGCCTATTGTGGAAGTTGGCATTTTGGAAGAATTTCATAAATTTGGGTTGAAGTGCATTTCAATGTTAGCAATGTCCATTTGGGATTTCGAGTCTGGGAATAGATCCGTATGGTGATTCTGGTATTGGGAGCGCGTCCGGAAGTGGATTCAGAGGTCCGTAGGTTATTTTGGAGTCATTCGGCTAAAGCTAGAAATTTGAAGGTTTTTGAGAAGGTTGACCGGAAGTGGACTTTTTGATATCGGGGTCGGAATCCGATTCCGGAAGTTAGAGTAGGTCTGTAATGTCATTGTGACTTGTGTGCAAATTTTGAGAACAATCGGACGTGATTTGATAGGTTTCGGCATCGATTGTAGAAGTTGATATTTCAAAGTTCATTAAGTTTGAATTGGGGTGTGATTTATGATTTCGATGTTGTTTGATGTGATTTGAGGTGTCGAGCAAGTTTGTGTTATGTTATGGGACTTGTTGGTATGATTGGACGGGGTCCCGGGGACCTCGGGTGTGTTTCGGGGTTGTTTCAGATCATTTGGAGTTGCTTGGGAACTGCTGATGCTGGTGTCTGGTATCCTTCTTCGCAAACGCGAAGGAAGTCCCGTGTTCGCGAAGAGGAAAATTGTGGGGCTGTTGAGATTGGCCTTCGCGAATGTGAAGGTTGAGACGTGAACGCGGTGAAGAACTTGAGGAACCTACGCGAACGCGAGTGGGGAATCGCGAACGCATAGAAGGAAAGAGGGGCCTAGGCCTGGAGCCATTTAGCCTTCGTGAATGCGGAGCTCTAACCGCGAACGCAAAGAAGTGGAGCCTGGATCTTCACGAACGCAAGGCTTGGATAGCGAACGCGAGGGGATTTCCGCTTTCGCGAAGGAGGGTCGGACTAGGCAGTGAGTTGTTTTAAAACGGGATTTTTGGCCATTTTCACTTCATTTCCTCCATGGGAGCCGGTCTTGGAGAGAATTTGGAGCTAAATCTTCATTATCTATGTCAAGGTAAGTGATTCCCACCTATTGAAAGTTAAGTACTTGGATTATATATGGATTTAGACATGAAAATTTGTAGAAATTTGGGATTTTGAAGAAAAACCTAGAATTTGGTATTTTAGATTTTGACCACACATTTGGGTATGGAATTAGGAATAAATCATATATTTGAGTTTATAAGGTTATGAGTAATGATTATTTTCAAATATTTATGGAATCCGGGCTCGTGGGCCCGAGGGTGATTTTATCGACTTCTCGAACGGAGTTGGGAATTGTTGTAAATTGAATTGTTATGAGTATGAGAATATATTTTCATTGGTTTGCACATTGTTTGGCTAGTTTTGGAGTGTTGGACATCGGTTTGCGTTGTTTGAAGGGCTCGGAAGCCGGTTATGGAGTTTTAGAGCGAGGTAAGTCTCCTTTCTAACCTTGTAAGAGGGAATTTATCCCATAGGTGAAATAAATCACTGTGTGCTCCTATTTGTGGGGGCTGCGCACGCACGAGGTGACGAGAGTCCGTGCGTAGCTACTATTATACCTAAGTTCGGGTAGTCTAGTACCCAAAAGTATGCTTTTCTTGTAATATTTAAAATCTTGTTGTCAATTTAAAATGCTTAAATCATATCGAACTGTGTTAATAAATTTCTAAAAGGCTAGACATCATTTTCTTGACTTTTAAAAGAGAAATTTCCTTTTTCTTTGATAATTGCCCCTTGATGAATTCTTGATTATTTATTTGAATGTGTTATCTTTTGTGGAACGGGCCGAACGTCTCGGTAGATTAAATAGATGCATCTATGGTTTGCGCCATTCGACCCCCTGGCAGTGCACACTTTAAATATTTGCACATGCTTGTATTGCTTGCCTTGAAATTTATAAATAATGATATTGCCTCCTCGGCCTAAGTTAAATTGTTAAATAATGGGAGATAAATTTGGAGATTTCTTAATTATGAAAGAACCGCTTACTTCAAAATATTGAGCTTGCAACCGTTCATATTATACATACATAATTATATCATTGATATCCCATTTATAGCCCATAATAAGTGTCGAAGTCGACCCCTCGTCACTACTTCTTCGGGGTTAGGCAGGATACTTACTGGTACGCGTTGATTTACGTACTCATACTACACTTGCTGCATATTTTTGCGCAGGTACACATATGTTTAGCGGCCTTGTGGGCGCAGAGGCGCCATTATAGCAGGGACTTAGGTGAGTTGCATTCTCTACGACGCACCGCAGCCAGCAGAGTCTCCTTCAGAGAATTGTATTTTCTTTCTTGTCTAAATTGTATTCCGGACAATTATTATATTTTATTTTTAATTTTTAGAAAAGGCTCATGCACTTGTGACACCGGGTTCTGAGATGATTATGGGATGTTCACTATTGGAATTGGAAAATATTGTTATTTACTCTATAAATTCATCTTTTACTAGATAAATTGAAGTAAATTTACGATTTCAAAAGTATTAAAATGAGGATTTAATTTACTATTTAGTGTTGGCTTGCCTGACAGTGGAGTCCGGCGCCATCACGATCTTTATGGATTTTGGATCGTGACAGCACCCCCCACAATGAGCGTAGTTGATATATATATATATATATATATATATATATATATATATATATATATTGAGGGATGGATCTTTCCTGGGTATGGATCTTGCTCGAATCATTTATATTGAGGGATGGATTTTTTTTGGACATGGATCTTGTCCGAATCATTGATATTTGGGGATGGATCTTCCCCTGGGCTGGATTGGCCTTATACAGTACTGGGTGACCGACTGTAAGTTGATGCGTACATATATATGAGGGATGGATCTTCCCTGAGTGGCATTGACCATATACAATACTGAGTGACTGAGTATTTTTAGATTGTGAGTACACAAAGTTTTCACTAAGGTGAATCACATACGGTATGTACATTGCCATGTAGATACAGAGATGCAATATTCCTCATATTGTTCAGAATTGATCTATTTTTACCTGTGCTGAGTTTAACTGTTGAACTTGAAAGCATGCCTACATTTCTATACCATTATTTCTATACTGGACTGTACCTGCTATGCTCGTCACTACTTTCAGCCCAGAGGTTAGTCTTGTTACTTATTGAGCTGGTTGTACTCATACTACACTCTACACCTCGAGTGCAGATACAGGTGCTCCCGGATACGGCAGTTGCTAGACTTGGTGATTTATCTGTTGGAGACTGTCAAGGTAGCTGCTTGGCGTCCGCAGACCTTGTCTCTCTTCCCTTCAGTTATTGTGCCGTTCTATATTTTTTCAGACAATATTTTTATCAATCAGACTTTATTATTATTTACATGCTCATGTACTCAGTGGCACCTGGTTTTGGGAGTATAGTTTACATTAGTATGTGGGATTTTTCTATTAAATTTATATATTATGTTTTTCAAACTTAAAAGAAATTATGACTTATTGAGGTTGTCGGCTTGCCTAGTATTAAGATAATCGCCATCACGACATGCGTATTTTGGGTCATAACAGTTAAATGTTTAGTTGTTGAAATGTTATAAAAGATATACAAAATTTATTTCAATCCAATATGTGTCTTGTTTACCTTAGCAACCAAGAAAGAATATTTTGGTTTTGAATTATCATGGATCCATGTTAAAGTTAAAACTAAAATAACAGAGTTGCTGCGTAAATTATAGTTGCCTTTTAAATCCAACATAAACAGGAAGAGTCATATCATCTATAATGTTGCTTTAGTTATATGTGATGGTTTCTATGCCCACTTTTAGTCCTAGACTTTCTGTTGGTTAGTCGTGATAAAGCATCAATCGATCTACTTTTTCCAAACAAGATCCTTCTACTTTCAATTTACACCTCTTATCTCATGTTAATTTTATGCCTTAACTGCTTGTACACTGTAAAGGATGGAAATTGGTTTAGTTTCTACGAAACCGAAAGTATTACTTATACTTTTATCTGCGGGATGAACACAAAAAAAAATAGAAAAAAGAAACATCGAATAATATATAAACCATATATTGCTAGCTCTTTTAGAGCAATCTAATTGTATACCTTTTGTTACAGAATGTTTCTGATATTGTGGGCCTTTAAGCCATGATTGCAGCAGAAAGTGGAATTAGAGGTGGAATGTGAGACGCCTAAACTATATTAGCATTCCGATCACAATACAACCATTGGTTTAATATTACCCATTGTCTTGCAACAACAACTCTATTTATCTTCAAAAGGAAAATTCCTGCAATTACTTATGTCTACAACACTGGAAGAGTGAGAAGAGAGAAGTCAAAGAAGAGCTTGTAGAGAGTGGTGATTGCCGGGTTTCCCAAACTGGTCAATATAATCCAAGCGAAGTTAAAAAGAATTAGATGGAAAGAATATATTACCTTTGAAGTGTGAGGCAGATATGTCGACCATAAGCTCTATATGGGTTCCAAAATTTATCGTAATATATATTTAAGTAGAAAAGTTTCAGTTAAAGAAGCAAATTGGTAATTCGTAACTTTCATTTTTTCAAAGAATGTAAGTGTAAAGTGAAAAAAGTATTCCCCACTATATTTATGCTAAGTTGTTAAATGGGAGGATCCTAGGAAAAGAAAAGGGAGATGTTTAAAAGAATAGAGAGAAAAAAAATAAACCCCAAAAAAGTGCAAAACTTAAAAATAAATTAGGGAGGAATGACCGAGGAAAAAAAGTTGCTTCCATGATTATTCTTACTGCTCTAGGAGAAAGTTACTGAAATTTTAATTCTTATTAAGTGCATTCAGTATAAACCTTTGCTCGAAATTGGAAGAAATAAAATAAGCTCTTTAAAACAAAAACAATAGCAAAATGTACTATTGTTAGGAATTAGGAAATGCACCAATATCAAACATACAAACGACTGCAATTGTTGGGTCATGTTTCTGCAGGGGCAAAACTTATCTAGTGTTATCTACAAAGTAGACTGTAGTTCAGATATTATTGTCTTTGTTGGATCGATATTGGGTTCTTTATTTTAGCAAATTATTGACTGAAAATAGATAAAAATTATGGGTTCTTTATCCAGACAAGGAAAGATTGGCCCCTTTTACATAATTAATATTTTAGTGGGATGGCCAATGATCCAGCTGTCACGACCCAAAATCCTAACTTGTCATGATGGCAACTATCTCAAGGCAATCCGACAACCTCAATAAATCACAACTTTTTTTAAGTTTGAAAACATAATATTTGAATTCCATAGAAAATTCACAAATTACTAACATAGTATATATTCCCAAAACCCGGTGTCACTGAGTACATGAGCATCTAAATGATAACAATGTATGACTGATAAAACATTGTTTGAAAATATAGAATAGTACAAAACCTAAAAGGAAAGAGAGTCAAGGTATGCGGACGTCAAGCAACTACCTCGATAGTCTCCAACAGATAAAGCTTCGAAAAACTAGCAACCGCCGTGTCTGAAAGTGGCTGGATCTGCACACGAGGTGCAAGGTGTAGTATGAGTACAATCAACTCAGCAAGTAACAATACTAAATAAATAACTGAAAGTAGTAACGAGCTTCCCAACTAAGTCCAATTACAGTAATTTTCAACATAAGAAAATAGGCATGCTTGCAAGTTCAACAATTTAGGGCCCAAACAGCAATTTCATATCAGGTTTGACTGAAACACAAGATAATATCTTTCAGAAATTTTCCAGAACAGGGATATATGACAACTGTAGTGCAATGAGAATGAAATTAAATGCATCCTCTCAGGACCACAGTCACTCAGCCATTCCATTCACTCAACACTCAACACTCGCACTCAGTAGGTACCTGCGGTAACTGGTGTGTGTACAGACTTCAGAGGGGCTCCTACAGCCCAAGCGCTATAATCCGTACGGACAATTCACGTGCTGCATGGACAACTCACGTGCTATAGTATCAATATCTGGATCCGCACGATAACTGACGTGCTGCACGAATAACTCACGTGCTATAGTATAATATATGGATCCACACGGATAACTCACGTGCTGCACAGACAACTCACGCTCTGCACGGACAACTCGCGTGCTATAGTATAATACCTCACAATCAGGCCCTCGGCCTCACTCTGTCATAAATCTGTCCAGTCTCTCGGGTTATTAATAATCATGAAATCAGCCCAAACAATAATGATATGATGCATCAATAATGAACAATAGAGGCAGAGATAAAATAAATAAGTAAACTGTGACTGAGTACAAAACAATAATTAAGCAGATAGTTCAGCATGTACACGATCTCTGTGGGTCCCTATAGTGCCGACACACAATCTAAACATAATTTGTGGTTCAATTTCTCTACTACATGGAGAATGTACAGATAATAACACATTATTCAACTACACAGTTCCATGGAATTTGATCAAGTCATAATCCCTACGGTGCATGCCCACACGCCCGTCACCTATCATGTGCGTCACCTCGAAACCGATCACATAAGACATAATATGGGGTTTCATACCCTCAGGACCAAATTTAAAACAGTTACTTACCTCAATCCGAGAAATTCTTTATTCCAATAATCCTTTGCCTCGTGAATCATCCTCAGATCGCCTCGAATCTAGTCACAATTAATTTGATTCAATCAATTCAAATTATAGAAATTAATTCCATATGAAAATACTAATTTTCCAATAAAATCCAAAATTATACTCAAAAATTGCCTATGGGGACCACTCCTCGGAACCCGACAAAAATTACAGACTATAAATGCCAATCCAACCACGAGTCCAACCATACAAATTTTACCAAATTCCGACATCAACTCGACCCTCAAACCTTCAATTAAAATATTTGAAGATTTCTACCATTTTCAACCCAATTTTTAACCCATTTGAATTCAACAATCTTTCCACAAACCTTATTGGCATGTATATGTGTAAATAATACTCTTACACTCAAGAATCATACTCCCAATCACTCATCTTTACCCAAACTCGAAATTGAAGACTAGTGTTAAAAACTCTTACCTCTTTGAAGCCCTAACGAGATCCTTGTGAAATCTTCAAACCTTCAACAAGAATTGATGGACAAATGACTAGGTCTTCACTTTCTCTATCTAAGATGCTCTCTCCTCTCTATAAATATCTGATGAAACCCTTCAAAATGACCCCTAATAGTATTTTATAACAATGGGGTCGGGTTTATAAAACCAAAAAAATGAAGCTCCGAAACACACTCTGCGATCACATATGCGACCGCAAAATGCTTCTGCGGCCCACATAATGGGTCGCAAAAAGACCCTCCGGAACTAGGCAACACTGCTTCAGTCTGCGGTCATTATGCTACCCGCATACCTGTTCTGCGGTTGCATAATGCACCGCAGAACTGGTATGCGGACGCATAATGCGCCGCAAACCTGATCTCCAAACTTGGCCTAACCTGCTTCACTCTGCGGCCATTATACGGTCCACAGAGTGATTCCGCGGTCGCATAGTGGGTTGCGGAAATGTATTTATTTTTTTATTTTTATTTTTATTTTTTTTCAAAATTTTCCTTTACTCACCAGCGCATTGTTCAACCCAAAAAGTCCGAGTTGTGCACCACGAAACCTTCATTTCCTTAGCAAATATTTTTCTGGGGTCATTACACAAAAGTCAATATTCGGTCAACCTTTTCAACTTAAGTTATAAACCTTGGAACTAAGTGTTCCAAATCATTCCAAAACCTCACCGGGCCCAAACCAATTACCCCGATAAGTCAAATAACAATCGTAAATCACAATTTGAGCAGTAATTGGGAAGACTGGGTTGTAATACTCAAAATTACCGGCCGGGTTGTTACATTCTCCCCCTCTTAAAAAACGTTCATCTTCGAACAAGTTTAGAATTATACCTGGAGTCTCCAATAGGTGTGGATATTTGCTCTGCATCTCCCGCTCAATCTCCCAAGTAGCTTCTCCGACTGGCTGGATGAGCTGCTGGAGCTTGAGAGACGTTTGGTGCCATGGAAATGCGCCAGTCTGGGCCACACTCTCTATAAGACCCACCAAACGGATCAAAGCGTCCAGAAGTACTGGGGTAGAAGTGAACCCCTCCGGAACCTGAGATAGTCCGGTAGGAACAGTCTGGGCTGGAACCTCCTCGTCATGCTCTATCTGAGGCTCCACTACTGGGGCTGCTGCTCGGGCCCTAGGCTGAGCCCTGCCCTTGCCTCGGCCTCTTTGCACAGCCTCAGCCTAGACCTCTGCCCCGCGTAGGAGCTGTCACTAGAGGCTATGGCTGTTGCTCAATTGAGGAAGCGGTACGTGTTCTCACTGCACTTTCACCGAAGTTATGTTCTTTAATCTCAACTTTTGAACCTGCCGGTCTAAAATGGCCACCGGCTCCACATCAAAAATCAAATTACCATCCAACTGCATTGTGCTGAAATCCAAAATATGATACGGATCCCTGACATACTTCCGGAGCATCGATACATGAAACACTGTATGAACACTCGATAGACTAGGCAGCAATGCAAGTTCATAAGCCACCTCTCCAATCTTTTAAGCACCTCAAACGGCCCAATATACCGAGGGTTCAAATTGCTCTTATTCTCGAACCTCACACACCCTTCATGGGTGAAATATTGAGCAGAACCTTCTCCCCAACCATATAAGAAACATCACGGACCTTCCGGTCAGCATAACTCTTATGTCTAGACTGCGCCGTACGAAACTGCTCCCTAATCAATTTAACCTTCTCCAAAGCATCCTTAACCAAATCAGTACCCAATATCCTAGTTTCACCCGGCTCAGACCAACCCGCCGGAGACCAACACTGCCTCCCATATAAAGCCTCATACAGAGCCATTTGAATGCTCAATTAATTGCTATTATTGTAAGCAAACTCTGCAAGTGGTATAAACCGATCCCAAGAGTGTAGCATATCTTCCAATTTCTGAATAGTGCGTTCGGACTGCCCGTCTGTCTGAGGGTGATATGTTATACTTAGATGAACCTGTGTACCTAATTCTCGCTGTACTGCCCTCTAAAACTGTGATGTAAACTACGTGTCCCGATCCAAAATGATGGACACCGGCACACCGTGTAGGCGAAGAATATCATGGATATAAATCTCAGCCAACCACTCCGAAGAGTAAGTAGTACCAACTAGAATAAAATGCACGGACTTGCTCAACCGATCTACAATCACCCAAACAGCATCAAACTTTTTCAAAGTCCATGGGAGCCCAACTACGAAGTCCACGGTAATACACTCCCACTTTCACTCCAAAATTTCAAGTCTTTGAAGCAATCCGCCCACTCTCTGATGCTCGTACTTCACCTGTTGACAATTTAAACACCTAGCTACAAACCCAACTATATCTTTCTTCATTCGCCTCCACCAATAGTGTTGCCTCAAATCGTGATACATCTTTGCGGCACCTGGATGAATGGAGTATCGCGAATTGTGAGCTTCTTGGAGAATTAGCTCACGCAAACCATCTACATTAGGCACACATAGCCTGCCCTACATCCGTAATACACCGTCATCCCCAATAGTGACTTCCTTGGAATCATCGTGCTGAACCGTATCCTTAAGGACAAGCAGATGGGGATCATCATACTGACGTTCTCTGATACGATCAAAAAGAAAAGATTGAGAAACCACACAAGCCAAAACTCGACTAGGCTCGAAAATATGCAATCTGACAAACTGGTTGGCCAAAGCCTGAACATCTAAGGCTAAAGGCCTCTCTACTACCGCTAAGTATGCTAAGCTGCCCAAACTCTCCGCCTTATGACTCAAGGCATCGGCGACCAAATTGGCCTTTCCCGGATGATAGAGAATGGTGATGTCATAATCTTTAAGCAACTCCAACCACCTCCGCTGCTGCAAATTAAGATCCTTCTATTTAAACAGATGTTGTAGACTCGGGTGATCGGTATAAACCTCACAATGGACACCGTACAAATAATGTTGCCAAATGTTCAAGGCATGAACAATAGCTGCTAACTCAAGGTCATGGACCGGATAATTCTTCTCATATACCTTTAATTGTCTGGACGCATAGGCAATCACCCTACTGTCTTGCATCAGCACTGCACCGAGATCAATACGCGATGCATCACAATACATCGTATAAGACCTTGAACTTGTAGGCAACACCAATACTGGGGTTGTAGTCAAAGCTATCTTGAGCTTCTGAAAGCTCTCTTCACACTCTTCCGACCATCTGAACGGAACACCTTTCTGGGTCAATTTAGTCATAGGCGATGCAATAGACGAGAAACCCTCCACAAAGCGATGATGATAACCAGCGAAGCCGAGAAAACTTTGAATCTCAGTAGTTGAAGATGCCCTGGGCCAACTCTGAACTACCTCTGTCTTTTTCGGATCTACCTTAATTCCTTCACTGGACACTATGTGTCCTAAGAATGCCACTGAACTAAGCCAGAACTCACACTTAGAGTTTGGCATAAAGTTTCTATTCCCTCAGCCTCTTTAGTATAATACTCAAATGTTGTGCATGTTCCTCCTGGCTACGTGAGTACACCAGGATATCATCAATAAATACCACAACAAATGAGTCAAGATACGGCTAGAATATGCTATTCATCAAGTGCATAAATGTTATTGGGGCATTGGCTAACCCAATTGACATCACAAGAAATTCATAGTGACCATAACGAGTCCTAAATGTCGTCTTTAGAATATATGAATCTCGAATTTTCAACTGGTGATACCCCAATCACAAATCAATTTTGGAGAATACCCTCACTCCCTGAAGTTGGTCAAATAAATCATCAATACGCGACAAAGGATATTTGTTCTTGAGTGTAACTTTGTTCAGTTGTCTATAATCAATGCACATCCACATAGTACCATCTTTCTTTTTCACAAACAAAACTGGTGCACCCCAAGGTGACACACTAGGCGTAATAAACCCCTTATCAAGGAGTTCCTGAAGTTGCTCTTTCAATTCTTTCAATTTAGTTGGTGCCATACATTACGGAGGAATAGAAATGGGTTGTGTGCCCAACACCAAGTCAATACCGAGATCAATATCCCTGTCGAGTGGCATACCCGGCAGGTCTGCAGGAAATACATCCGAAAAGTCTCGCACTACCGGTACTGAATCAATAGTATGAGTATCTACATCAACATCTCTCACAAAGGCCAAATATTACATACACCCGTTCCCCACCATACGTTAGGCCTTCAAATAAGAAATTACCCTGCTGGGAACATAATCTAGAGAACCTCTCCATTCGACCTTTGGCAACCCCTGCATTGCTAATGTCCCGATTTTTGTGTGAGAGTCCAGAATAGCATGACATGGGGACAAATAATCCATACCAAGGATTACATCGAAATCAACCATACTAAGAAATATGAGATAAACTCTAGTCTCCAGTCCCCCAATAGTTACCATACATGACCGATACACACGATCCACAATAATAGTGTCGCCTGTCGGTGTAGATACACGAACAAGTGAAACTAAAGACTCACTGGGGCATATCCAAATAATGAGTAAGGTACGATGATACATACGAATAAGTAGAACTAGGATCAAATAATATAGAAGCTTCCTTGTGGCACACTGAGACAATACCTGTGATCACTGCATCTGAAGCAACAACATCTGGCTTGGTAGGAAAAGCATAGAACCAGGCCTGACCGCTACCTGATTGGCCTCCCCCTCTTAGGAGACCCTTAACTGGCTGAGCCCTACCCCGAGATGGCTGGGCGGGTGGTGTAACTGCTGGTGCTGGTGTCGTCGGCCGATAACTCTATTGTGGAGCACCACTCAATAGCCTAGGACAATCTCTCTTGTAATGACCAAATTCTCCGCACTCGAAATAACCCCTCATCTGACGGAACTACTGCTCCTGATAACCCGAGGAATTACCTGTAGAAGCCTGGTAGGACGAGGCATGATAAGAACTCTGTGATGGTAGTGCATTGAATGAAGACTGGCCTGAGTAAGCACTGTAAGAATCGTGGCTAGCTGATTAACCACGATGAGTTGGACGAGTCGTCTGAGAGGGACTATAAGGGCGACCCATGTTGTGGTAGGAGTGTCCCCCAGAAGGTACCCACCAAAACTACCCGAACCTCGAGGCCACTTGGACTCCTTGTCACCACGTTCCTGACTACGTACCACCTCTATATGCCGAGCAATGTCAACCACCTCGTCAAAAGTGGCACCAAATACCCTCTCTCTAGTCATAAGCAATCGTAGCTGATACGTGAGGCTATCAATGAACCTCCAAATCCTCTCCCTATTAGTGGGAACCAACCAAACTACGTGACGAGACAACTCAAAAACCTCATCTCGTACTGGGTCACAGACATGCTATCTTGCCGAAGCTGCTCAAACTATCTGCGCAGCTCCTCCCTACGAGACTACGACACGGACTTCTCCAAAAAGAGAATACAGAACTCCTTCCATGTAAGTGGTACTGCACAGACCGACTTGCGCTTCTCATAAGCCTCCCACCATCTGAAGGAAGCCCCCAAAAACTGAAAAGTAGTGAACGAGACCCTACTGGTCTCCAGAATACCCGATCTCAGAAGCATCTACTGGCACTTATCCAGAAAACCCTGAGTATCCTCTGACTCAGCACCACTAAATGATGGAGGTCGAAGCCTCCCAAATCTCTCAAGTCTCCTCTGCTCATCTTCTGCCAAAACGGGGACTACCGGGGCCTGAGCAGCTGCAACCGGCTGTGCTGGTAGTGCCCTAGGTATCTGAAGTCCCTGCACTACCTACTCCAGAGTACGGGCAATAGGGGTGTGAATACCTCCCCTTGTTTGAGAAGTGGCTGGAGCGGCCTGAGTCAAAACCACTTGAGCAAGGTCAGTGCAAACTGTCTATATCTGAGCCAAAGCCTCATGTAGGCCTAGAATCTCAATGGGCACAGCTTGTGCCTAAGCGGGTCCCGCCGGCTAAACTACATCTGGAATCTGCTCCTGAGTGGAGCAACTGGTTGGTGGTGCTACAAGTGGTGCTACAGGTGTTGTATGAACGACACCTCGACCTCTACCTCAGCCCCAGCCTATACCATAGCCCCGGCCTCTACCACGGTCCCAGCCTCTCGTGGGCCTAACTACTGGCACAGGTGGCTGACCATCCGATCCGGTAGTACGTGTTCTCACCATCTATGAGAGAATAGAATAACAAAATTTTAGTTTTCCGGAATCAACAAGTTCGCACGATAGAATACAAGAAAGTGATATTTTCCTAAGGGTTAGGCAGCCTCTCAAAGATAAGTACAGACGTCTCCGTACCGATCCGCAAGACTCTACTAAACCTGCTCATGACTCGTGAGACCTATGTAACCTAAGCTCTGATACCAACTTATCATGACCCAAGATCATAACCTGCCGTGATGACTCCTATCTCAATACTAGGCAAGCCGACGACCTCAATAAACCGCAACTTCTTTTAAATTTGAAAACATAATATTTGAATTCCATAGAAAATTCACAAATTACTAACATAGCATACATTCCCAACACCCGGTGTCACTGAGTACATGAGCATCTAATTGATAGCAACGTCTGAGTGATAAAACATTATTTGAAAATATAGAACAATACAAAACCTAAAAGGAAAGAGAGTCAAGGTCTGCGGACGTCGAGCAACTACCTCGATAGTCTCCAACAGATAAAGCTTCGAAAAACTAGCAACCATCGTATCCAGAAGTACCTGGATCTGCACACGAGGTGTAGGGTATAGTATGAGTACAACCAACTTAGGAAGTAACAATACTAAATAAAGAACTGAAAGTAGTGACGAGCTTCACAGCTAAGTCCAATTATAGTAATTTCCAACAGAAGAAAGTAGGCATGCTTGCAAGTTCAACAATTTAAGGCCCAAACAGTAATTTCATATCAAGTCTGACTAAAACAAGAGATAATATCTTTCAGAAATTTTCCAGAACAGGGATATATGACAACTGTAGTGTAATGAGAATGAAATCAAATGCATCCTCTCAGGACCACAGTCACTCAGCTATTCCATTCACTCAGCACTCGCACTCAGTAGGTATTTGCGCTCACAGGAGTGTATACAGACTCCGGAGGGGCTCTTGCAGCCCAAGCGCTATAATTCGCACGGACAACTCACGTGCTATAGTATCAATATCTGGATACGCACGGACAACTCACGTGCTGCACGAACAACTCACGTGCTATAGTATAAAATATGGATCCACACGAACAACTCACGTGCTGCACAGAAAACTCACGTGCTATAGTATAAAATCTCACAATCAGGCCCTCGGCCTCACTCAGTCATAAATCTCTCCAGTCTCTCGGGCTCTCAATAATCATGAAATCAGCCCAAACAACAATGATATGATGCATCAATAATGAACAATAGAGACTGAGATAAAATAAACAAGTAAACTGTGACTGAGTACAAAACAACAATTAAGCAGATAGTTCAGCATGTACACGATCTATGTGGGTCCCTATAGTGCCAACACACAATCTAAACATGATTTGTGGTTCAATTTCTCTACTACATGGAGAATGTACAGATAATAACACATTATTCAACTACACAGTTCTATGAAATTTGATCAAGTCATAATCCCTACGGTGCATGCCCACACGCCCATCACCTAGCATGTGCGTCACCTCGAAACCAATCACATAAGACATAATATGGGGTTTCATACCCTCAGGACCAAATTTAGAACTGTTACTTACCTTAATCCGAGCAATTCTTCATTCCAACAAGCCTTTGCCTCGCGAATCAGCCTCTGAATACCTCGAATCTAGTCACAATTAATTCGATTCAATCAATTCAAATTATAGGAATTAATTCCATATGAAAATACTAATTTTCAACAAAATCCGAAATTGCACTCAAAAATCGCCCGTGGGGCCCGTGTCTCAGAACCCGATAAAAATTACACACTATAAAGGTTAATCCAACCACGAGTCCAACCATATAAATTTTACCAAATTCCGACATCAACTCGACCTTCAAACCTTCAATAAAAATCTTTGAAGATTTCTACCATTTTCAACCCAATCGTTACCCATTTGAACTCAACAATCTTTCCATAAACCTTATTGGTACGTGTATGTATAAATAATACTCTTACACTGAAGAATCATACTCTCAATCACCCATCTTTACCCAAACTCGAAATTGAAAACTAGTGTTAGAAATTCTTACCTTTTTGAAGCCCTAGCAAGATCCTTGTGAAATCTTCAAACCTTGAACAAGAATTGATGGACAAATGACTAGGTCTTCACTTTCTCTCTCTAAGATGCTCTCATCTCTATCTAAAATATTAGATGAAACCCTTCAAAATGACCCCTAATAGTATTTTATAAGAATGTGGTTGGGTTTATAAAACTAGAAAAATGAAGCTCCGAAACACACTCTGCGGACGCATATGCGACCACATGATCCTTCTGCAGCCCGCATAATGGGTCGTAAAAAGGCCCTCCGGAACCGGGCAACACTGCTTCAGTCTACGGTCATTATGCGGCCCGCATTCCTGTTCTGCAGTCGCATAATGCACCACAGAACTAGTCTACGGTCGCATAATGCGCCGCAAACCTGATCTCCAAACTTGGCCTAACCTGCTTCACTCCGCGGCCATTATGCAGCCCGCAGAGTGAGTCTTCGGTCGCATAATGGGCCGCAGAAATGTATTTATTTTATTTATTTATTTATTTTTCAAAATTTTCCTGTACTCACCGCACACCATGAAAACTTCATTTCCTTAGCAAATATTTTTTAGGGGTCGTTACATATAAGTCAACATCCGGTCAACCTTTTCAACTTAAGTTCTAAACCTTAAAACTAAGTGTTCCAAATCATTTTAAAACCTCACCGGGCCCAAACCAATTATCACGGCAAGTCAAATAAAAACTGTAAATCACAATTTGAGCAGTAATTGGGGAGACGGAGTTGTAATACTCCAAACGACCGACTGGGTCATTACACTAGCACTGCCTGAAATACGAGCTCATGATACTATAGTTGGAATTATGACAATTTGATAGGAAGAAATGCTAGGATTATATCGTAAGTGGATGTACGCAATTGAATAATATTTAGTTAAAGTGGAAATGAAATAATATTTGAAGTTAAAGTGAAAAAAGCGAAGATTTGTGAGTGAAAATCAATATTTCGCTTGAAAATAATCATCAAACAAGTTATTCTATATTTCAACAATATTTGCAAATATTGAAATACTCCATATGTTCAAATTTATATGACAATTTATTGTTTTTAAATTTAGAAGTAATTTAATTTTTAAACTTTTTATTTTAACTTTAATGATATACTATATAGTCACATAAATGTAATGACATGTTCAAATCATAAGTTCCAAATATTTTTTTATACTTCGTAATTAGTCATATACCACTGTATAAAATAAATGATACAATACTTCCGTATACGGTCAAAATCGAGCTTGCCTACGACATGGCAGGTTAGGCTCGGAACTTGGTAATAAAGGGCTGAAGATCGACTCCAAGTCCCACCGAGCTAGAACCCGGGGTCAGAATGCCTACCCTTGAGAACATTGAGTCCGTGATCCCGGAGTCGACCATAACACCGAACGAGCTCGAAGAAATATTGTTAGCATAACCAACAGAATACCGAAATATCCGTGACCTATCACGACCCAAACTCCCTCCGTATAATGTCGTGACGGTACCTAGTCTCTACGACTAGGTAAGCCTAACAAACTGTGGAAAATAACAAAACGAAATTAAAACTTGGCAACTAACAGCAGTGGATAACTGAATAACTAGTAACAATGCCGCCCAGCATGTACAATAATCAATACTCTATAAATACACAGTCTTCCAAAAACATGGAACATCGTAAGTCACAAACTACAAAAGGAAACTAGTATCTCTATACACCAAAGTCTAATAAAAGAAATACAGAAGGTAATTGACATAGGGGAAAATAGAAGGGGACTCCGAGGTCTGCGGATGTGGCAGATGTACCTTGAAGTCTCCGTACAGCAGCAAGCACTCTCAGTTAATAGCGGTGCTGATAAGAAGTACCTGGATCTACACACAAAAACATGTGCAGAAGAGTAGCATAAGTACACCACAATGGTACCTAGTAAGTGCCATGCCTAACCCCGGTCAAGTAGTAACGAGGTCAAGTCAGGCCCACTGGTAAATAATAAATAAGGCAGGAGAATATACAGTATAATGAGAGACTAGAATTTAACAAAATAAAACACAGCAAGGCAATAGTACAACACACAAGGGTAAACAACAGGGCATCTCCTGAGATACCATCTCATAATCCCAAAATATATATACAGGGAGAACTCCTGAGGTACCGCCTCGTAGTCTCAAAAGTAAAAAAATAGAGAGAACTCCCGAGGTACCACCTCGTAGACTCAAAAGTAAATATGCAGGGAAAACTCCCGAGGAACTGCCTCGTAGTCTCAAAAGTAAATGTGCAGGGAGAACTCCCAAGGAACCGCCTCGTAGTCTCAAAAGCAAAAGTGTAGGGAGAACTCCCGAGGAGCCGCCTCGTTGTCTCAAAACTAAATGTGCAGGGAGAACTCACGAGGAACCGCCTCGTAGTCTCAAAAGTAAATGTGTAGGGATAAATCCCGAGGAACCGCCTCATAGTCTCAAAAGTAAACACACAGCTCAAAGTGATAAATACAACAGTTAACAGTAAGATTTCTACAATTATACTAATAAAAAACAAGGAAAAGCAGAAAATCAACTAGGCATGCTTCACAGAATTCAAATAAGCATTTAAAGCACGTACACATGCGATATTAGACCAAACAGGATAACTACACATATTGGAATAGCTCAATTAAGAATGAAAACAGACTAATACTCATTTAAACGGTATAACACAAATTAAAGAAAAACAGGTTGCTACTCAGTAAAATAAATCGTATTTTACAACAAATAGACCGTGTACATACTCGTCACCTCACGTACATGGCGCTCACATATCACAACAGTACCAAATCCTAAAGGGATTTCCCCCACACAAGGTTAGGCAAGCCACTTACCTCGAACCAAGCTCAATCAATTAGTAATAATGACTTTTCCTCGATTATCCGACTCTGAATGGCCCAAATCTAGCCAAAAACAATTTCATACCATAAATACAACTATATTAGACTAATTTAATTAAGGAAATCAAGGCTTTAACAAGAATTTCGAAAGTCTCCCTAAAACGCCTCTCCGACCCCACTTCTCGGAATTGGGTAAAAGTCACAAACTATGAACACCCATTCACTCACGAGTTCACTTGTACCAAAATTATCCAAATCTGATATCAAAATCTCAATCAAAACCCAAAACCTTAGTTGAAGAATTTCTTCCCATTTTTCCCAAATTTTACACCCAAATCCGAAATTAAAAAATGAAATTAGTGATAGATTAGTGGAATATAACCATAAATGGGTTAAGAATCGTTACCCAAAAACTTCCTCTGAAAATCACCCAAATTATCGCCCAAATCCGAGATCTCAGAGTCCCAAAATTGAAAATGGGATAAAACCCTCGAACTTAGCCCTTTCTGACCAGCGATCTTGCATCTGCGGGCCTATAATCGCACCTGCAATGCCACACCTGCGGAAATTCCATCGCAGGTGCGGACTTAACTTAAGACCCCTGGGTCTACATCTGCGAGAGAAGCATCGCCGCAAGTGCGGATGCGCTCCTACGACCAAGGAACCGCACCTGTGACCTTCACCGCTCCTATGCACATACCAACCGCAGAAGCGATGTCGCTTCTACGCAATTACCTCCTCACCTACGAACCCAGCTTTGGCTGCCAAATCCCGTATCTGCGCTCCTTTATCCGCATGTGCAAGTCTGCACCTGCGGTCTCCCCTCCGCAGGTACGAAGATACCAGAAACCAGAAAATCTTCAGCAACTAGCCTAAGTCCAAATTTAATCCGTTAAGCATCCGAAGCACACCCGAGGCCACCAAGACCTCAACCAAACATATCAACCAGTCCTAAAACACCATACGAACTTAGTCGAGCCCTCGAATCACATCAAACAATGCTGAAAACATAAATCACCTTCCGATTTGAAATTAATGAACTTGAAACTTCAAACTTCTAAAACCGATGCCGAAATCTATCAAATCACGTCCATTGACCTCAAATTTTTAACACAAGTCATAATTGACATTACGGACCTACTCCAACCTCCGTAATCGGAGTCCGACCCTGATATCAAAAAGTATACTACAGGTCAAAATCTCCAAAAATTTGACTTCCGCCAATCCATGCCTAAATCAGCTAGAAACCTCCAAAACACAAACCGAACACGCCTTTAAGTCCAAAATCACCCAACGGAGCTAACAGAATTGACGAAACTCCATTCTGGAGTCATCTTCACATAGTTCTGACTACGGTCAAAATCCTAAGGCTCAAGCTTCCGTTTAGGGACTAAGTATCCCAAAAATACTCCGAAACCAACAACAAAACCTCCCTGCAAGTCACATAAGCAGAAAATGATACGGGGGAAGCAGTTAATATGGGATCGTGCTATTACTCTCAAAACAATAGGCCGGGTCATTACATCCTCCCCCTCTTAAAACAGTCATTCGTCCTCGAACGGGCATAGAGACATACTTGAAGTGGTGAAAAGATGAGGATAACGGCTACGCATATCCTGCTCGGTATCCCAAGTCGCCTCCTTGACCGGCAGACCCCTTCACTGAACCTTTATTGAAGTAATGTTCTTTGACCTCAGCTATCGGACCTGCCTGTCCAAAATAGCCACTGGTTCATCAACATAAGAAAGATCCTTGTCTAATTAGAATGAGGTGAAATCCAACACATGAGACGGATCACCGTGATACTTCTCGAACATAAAAAAATGAAATACCGGATGAACTCCTGTTAGACTGGGAGGTAATACAAGCTCATATGCAACCTCCCCAACACGCCGCAATACCTCAAAGGGACCAATGAACCTTGCGCTCAGCTTTCCCTTCTTCTTGAACCTATAACGCCCTTCATAGGCAAAATCTGGAGCAAGACCCGCTCTCCAACCATGAATGCAACATCGCGAACCTTCCGATCCGCATAACTCTTCTGTTTGGATTGTGCTTTGCTTAGTCGATCCTGAATCACCTTCACCTTATCCAGGGCATCCTGAACCAAGTCTGTACCCAATAATCTAGCCTCGCCCGGCTCGAACCAACCCACTGGAGACCGACACTGCCTATCATACAAAGCCTCATATGCGCCATCTGAATGCTCTAATGATAATTATTGTTGTAGGCAAACTTCGCAAGTGGCAAGAACTAATCCCAAGAACCTCCAAAATCTATCACACATGCACGAAACATATCCTCTAATATCTGAATAGTGCGCTCGGACTGTCCGTCCATCTGAGGATGAAATGCTGTGCTCAGCTCCACTCGAGTACCCAAAATATGTTGTACGGCCCTCCAGAACCGTGATGTAAATTGCGTACCCCGGTCAGAGATGATAAATACCGGTATGCCATGAAGCCTGACGGTTTCGCGGATATAAATTCGAGCCCGCTGCTCAGAAGAATAGGTAGTCATCACAGGAAGGAAATGAGCTGACTTGGTCAGCCTATCTATAATCACCCAATCTGCATCAAACCTCCGATGAGTCCGTGGGAGTCCAACAACGAAATCCATAGTGATCCACTCCCATTTCCACTCCGGAATCCCTAACTTCTGAAGTAACCCACCTTGCCGCTGATGCTCATACTTCACCTGCTGGCAATTGATACACCAAGCTACATACTTTATTATGTCCTTCTTCATCCTCCTCCACCAGTAATGTTGCCTAAAGTCTTGGTACATCTTTGCGGCACCCGGATGAATAGAGTACCGCGAGCTGTGAGCCTCCTGGAGAATCAACTCACACAACCCATCTACATTGGTCACACATATCCTGCCCTACATCCTCAATGCACAATCATCTCCAATAGTGACCTTCTTAGCATCACCGTGCTAAACTGTATCCTTAAGGAAAAGTAGATCGGGGGTCATCATACTGAAGCTCCCTGATACGATCATAAAGAGAAGATCGAGAGACCACACAAGCCAATACTCGACTCGGCTTAGAAATATCCAATCTCACAAACTAGCTGGCTAAGGCCTGAACATCCAACACCAATGACCTCTCTGCTGCTGGTAGATATGCTAAACTCCCCAAACTCTCTGCTCGGTGACTCAAAGCATCGGCCACCACATTGGCCTTCCCCAGATGGTCCAAAATGGTGATATCATAATCCTTAAGCAACTCCAACCACCTCCGCTGACGCTAGTTAAGATCCTTCTATTTGAACAGATGCTGCAAACTCTGGTGATCGGTGTAGATCTCACAAGGGACACCGTACAAATAGTGCCGCCAAATCTTCAAGTCATGAACTATAGCTGCTAACTCAAGGTCATGGACAAGATAGTTCTTTTCATGCACCTTCAGCTGTCTGGGCGTGTAGTTAATCACCCTACCGTCCTGCATCAACACCATGTCGAGACCAATCCACGACATATCACAATATACAGTATAAGACCCCGAACCTATAGGCAACACCAATATTGGGGTTATAGTCAAAGTTGTCTTGAGCTTCTGAAAACTCTCCTTACACTCCTCTGTCTACCTGAACAGAGCACCCTTCTGGGTCAACCTAGTCATAGGTGCTGCAATAGATAAGAATCCCTCTACAAAACGACGGTAATACCCCGCCAAACCAAGAAAACCCTGGATCTTCGTAGCTGATGATGGTCTAGGCCAACTCTGCCCTGCTTCCACCTTCTTCGGAACCTCCTTGATCCCATCACTCAATACTACATGACCCAAGAATGCCACTGAGTCTAGCCAAACTCACACTTTGGAAATTTTGTATATAACTTCTTTTCTCTCAACGTCTGAAGCACAGTCCTCAGGTGCTGCTCATGATCCTCCTGAGTCCAAGAGTACACCAGAATGTCGTCAATATACACAATGACGAATGAGTCAATATAAGACCGTAACACACTGTGCATCAAGTGCATAAAAGCGGCTAGGGCATTGGTCAGCCCAAAAGACATCACAAAGAAATTCGTAGTGACCAAACCGAGTCCTGAAAGAAGTCTTCGGGATATCTGGCTCCCGAATCTTCAACTGATGATAGCCTGAACGTAAGTTAATATTAGAGAACACTCCGGCACCCTATAATTGATCAAATAAATCATAAATAAGAGGCAATGGATACTTGTTCTTCATTGTGACTTTGTTCAGCTGGCGATAATCAATGCACATACGCATAGAACTATCCTTTTTCTTCACAACTAAGACTGGAGCACCTCAAGGTGATACACTGGGCCAAATGAAGCCCTTATCAAGCAACTCTTATAATTGCTCTTTCAACTGCTTCAACTCACGAGGAGCCATACGATATGGAGGAATAGAGATGGGCTGAGTTCTTGGTAACAAATAAATGCCAAAATCAATATCTCTATCGGGCGGCATTCCCAGAAAATCAGCTGGAAACACATCTGGAAAGTCCCTCATTACTGGGACTGAATCAACTGTAGGGGCATCAATACTGACATCTCTCACGTAAGCTAGATATGCGTCACACCCCTTCTCAACCATTCGTTTAGCTTAAAGAAATGAAATACCTCTGTTGGGAGTATACTCTAAGGTACCTCTCCACTGTAATCGCGGAAGACCTGGCATAGCTAGCATCACAGTCTTAGCGTGACAATCAAGAATAGCATAAAGGGCGACAACTGGTCCATGCCTAAGATAACATCAAAGTCTACCATACTGAGTAATAATAAATCGTCTATGGTCTCAAAACCACTAAGAGCAATCAAACACGACCGATACACATGGTCCACAATAAGAGAATCTCCCACAAGAGTAGACACATAAACATGGGAACTCAAGAAATCCCTAGATACGCCCAAATACGGGGCAAAATAAGAGGACACATAGGAATATGTAGAGCCAGAATCAAATAAGACCGACGCGTCTCTATAACAGACCGGAACAATACATGTAATGACAGAGCCGGAAGCAACTGCCTCTGTACGAGAGGGAAGAGAATAATATCTGGCCTGGCCTCCCCTTCTAGGGCGACCTCGACCTTCCCAGCCTCCACCTTGAGATGGTTGAGCATGCCACCACTGATAGGCTGCTCCTTTAAGCTGGAATGCAGTAAAGGAAACCCCGCTTGACTCCACTACACCCATAGTACGGAGAATACGGTGACACTCCTCCAGAAAACCCTGGGCATCCTCTGACGCCAATCCACTGAAGGTAGGAGGGTGGTACTTCTTGTACCTCTCAAGTCTGAGGTGCTCCGCCTCAGAAACTGCTGCCCTAACCTCGCATTGAACTGGAGCTATTGGCTGCACTGGTATGATCTTTGGATCTTGGTCTACCTGAACTCGCTGCTCTGGGGTACCGGCAATGGGAGTCTGTGCTCCTCTCCCAGCCTGAGATGTGGCAAGAGCAAGTGGAATCAATCCAGCTTGAGCTAAGGTGCTGAACATGCTCAGAAACAGGGCTAAAGTCTCCTGGAGGGCTGGTGCAGCAACATGTACCTCAGGTGTCTGCCCTCCAGCTGGAGCTACTGGGGGCTCCTCTGTAGCAGCTCGTGTGGATGGTCTGACTGCACCGTGTGGACGTCCTCGGCCTTTACCCCGGCCCCGGCCTCTCGCGGCTCTAGCAGGGGGCGTGGGTGCCTAGTCATCAGATCCTCATGTACTTGTCCTCACCATCTGTGAGAGAATAGAAAATAGAAGTATAGAATTTTGATGTCAACAATTTCGCACGACAAGGAATCAAAGAAGTGTAATGTTTCCTAACAGTTCCATAGTATGCCGAAGATAAGTACAGACATCTCTGTACCGATCCGAGAGGCCCTAATAAACCAGCTTTTGACTCACAACACCTATGAACCTAGAGCTCTAATACCAACTTGTCATGACCATAACTTCCTCCGTATAATGTCGTGACGACACCTAGTCTCTACGACTAGGTAAGCCTAACAAATTGCCGAAAATAACAAAACGAAAGTAAAACTTGGCAACTAACAGCAGTGGTTAACTGGATAACTAGTAACAACGCTGCCCGGCATAGACAATAATCAATATTCTATAAATATACAGTCTTCCCAAAATCCAGAACATCATAAGTCACAAGCTACAGAAGGAAACTAGTATCTCTATACACCAGAGTCTAATAAAAGAAGTACAGGAGGTAATTGAGATAGGGGAGAATAGAAGGGGACTCTGAGTTCTGCAGACACGACAGATGTACCTTGAAGTCTCGGTACAGCAGCAAGCACTCTCAGCTAATAGCTGGGCTGATAAGAAGTACCTGGATTTGCACACGAAAATATGTGCAGAAGAGTAGCATGAGTACACCACAATGGTACCCAGTAAGTGCCAAGCCTAACCCCGGTCGAGTAGTGACGAGATCAGGTCAGGCCCATTGGTAAAAAATAAATAAGGCAGGAGAATAAATAGTATAATGAGAGACTAGAATTTAACAAAAGGTAACACAACAAGGCAACAGTACAACACACGGGGGTAAACAGCAGGGGATCTCCCAAGATACCATATCGTAGTCCCAAAATATATATACAGGGAGAACTCCCGAGGTACCGCCTCGCATTCTCAAAAGTAAATATACAGGGAGAACTCCCGAGGTACCTCCTCGCAGTATCAAAAGTTAATATGCAGGGAGAACTCCCGAGGAACCACCTCATAGTCTCAAAAATAAATGTGCAGGGAGAACTCCCAAGGAACCGCCTCATAGTCTCAAAAGTAAATGTGCAGGGAGAACTCCCGAGGAACCGCCTCGTATTCTCAAAAGTAAACGCACAGCTCAAACCGATAAGTACAACAGTTAACAACAAGATTTCTACAGTTAAACTGATAAAGAACAATGAAAAGCAGAAAATCAACTAGGCATGCTTCACGGAGTTCAAATAAGCAGTTAAAGCACGTAGACATGCGATATTAGACTAAACAGGATAACTACACATATTGGAATAGATTAATTAAGAATGAATACATACTAATACTCATTTAAATGGTATAAATCAAATTAAAGGAAAAATAGATTGCTACTCAATAAAATAAATCAGGTTTTACAACAAATAGCCCGTGTACGTACTCGTCACCTCATGTACACAACGCTCACATATCACGACAGTACCAAATCCTAAGGGAATTTCTCCCACACAAGGTTAGGTAAGCCACTTACCTCGAACTAAGCTCAATCAATCAGTAAGAATGCCCTTTCCTCAATTATCCGACTCAGAATGGCCCAAATCTAGCCAAAACCAATTTCATACCATAAATACAACTATATTAGACTAATTTAATTAATGAAATTAAGGCTTTAACAAGAATTTCGAAAATCGCCCTAAGTAGCCTCCCTGGGCCCACGTCTCGGAATCGGGTAAAAGTCACAAAATATGAACACCCATTCACTCACGAGTTCACTCGTACCAAAATTATCCAAATCAAATATTAAAATCTCAATCAAAACCCAAAACCTTAGTTGAAGAACTTCTTCCCATTTTTCCCAAATTTTCCACCCAAATCCGAAATTAAAAGATGAAATTACTGATAGATTAATGGAATATAACCATAAATGTGTTAAGAATAATTACCCAAAAGCTTCCTCTAAAAATCTCCCATATTATCGCACAAATCCAAGCTCTCAAAGTCCCAAAATTGAAAATGGGATAAAACCCTCGAACTTGGCCTTTTCTGGCCAGTGATCTCGCATCTGCGGGCCTGTAAACGCACCTGCGATGCCGCACCTGCAGAAATTCCATCGCAGGTGCGGACTTAACTTAAGTACCCTGGGTTTGCATCTGCAAGAGCAGCGCCACCGCACCTGCGGATGCGCTTCTGCGACCAAGGAACCGCACCTGCAACCCTCACCGCTCCTGCGTATAGACCAACCTCAGAAGCGAGGCCGATTCTGCGCAATTACCTCCGCACCTGCGAACCCAGCTTGGGCTGCCAAATCCCGCATCTGTGCTCCTTCATCGGCACATGCGAGTCCGCACCTACGGTCTCCCCTTCACAGGTGCGAAGACACCAGAAACCAGAAAATCTTCAGCAAATAGCCTAAGTCCAAATTCAATCTGTTAAGCATCTGAAACGCACCCAAGGCCCCCGGGACATCAACCAAACATACCAACCAGTCCAAAAACACAATACAAACTTAGTTGAGCCCTTGAATCACATCAAACAACACTAAAAAATATGAATCACCCTCCGATTCGAAGTTCATGAAATTGGAACTTCAAACGTCTAAAACCGATGCCGAAACCTATCAAATCACGTCCGATTGACCTCAAATTTTGCACACAAGACATAATTGACATTACGGACCAACTCAAACCTCCAGAATCAGAATCCGACTGCGATATCAAAAAGTCCACTACCAGTCAAAATCTCCAAAAATTCAACTTTCGCTAATTCAAGCCTAAATCAGCTACAGACCTCTAAAAAATAAACCGGACATGCCCCTAAGTCCAAAATTGCCCAACAGAGCTAATGGAACCGACGAAACTCCATTCCGGATTCGTTTTCATACAGTTTTGACTACGGTCAAAATCCTAAGGCTTAAGCTTCCGTTTAGGGACTAAGTGACCCAAAAATACTCTGAAACCAACAACAAAATCTCCCGGCAAGTCACATAAGCAGAAAAAGATATAGTGGAAGCAGTTAATAGGGGATCGGGGCTATTACTCTCAAAACGACCGGCTGGGTCATTACATGACCGGTCGGATATTGCGGCGGATATATCGGCACGTATCAATAAGGAACCGATAATTAGCAAATCAAGAGATTTTTTACCTTTCATAGAATTGCACCTAAAATAGGATATTTTCTATTATATAAAGGGGGTCTGATAATTTATTTAGCAGGTTGTGACACGTATTCCAAAGCAATACATTATTATTATTCTCTTTAAGTTCTTATTCTTTTATGTCTTGATACCGACTGAAGTGCACTCGGCTCGACGGTGGTCAACCTTCCAAGGCTGAAATTGTCTAATTCATGTGGTTTGCATTTACTTTATCGTTATTTATTTCCATTGCAATCTAATTTATCATTTTATGTCAAGTTAATCCACGTATCCTTAAAACCACTTACAAATTCAATTGTTATCCGATTTTGAGTGCCCACCGTAGGGCTAAGGATAATAGTGGCTATTTGATACAAATTTCCATAACACACACTACTTTACACTTGTTCTTTGAAGTGTCTCTGATTTCACATTAAAACTCAAAATGTCGAACTCTCAATCAGCACCTCTACATGTTGACAATGAGTCTGATCATCACGGTGAAAATAAAATAGCGCTCGGTGATGAGGTGCCGCTCGTTGATCCCATCGGAATTTAGGCTACAGACCCAATTAACGCTAATTCACATGTGGCTATCAACACAAACCAGCCTACCGACCCTGAGAATAGCGTCCATGGTGGAACCCGATCGGCAGCTCAAAATACACAAAACATTAGAGGAGACGAGATCAGTCTACGTGTGATCTTCGAAATGTTGCAGGCTCAACACGCGGTGATAGCTCAGTTCCATAACCAAAGCCGCACACCGAGTAGAGTTGAACCCGATCCGTCATGGGAAGTCACCCTCAGGGATGAACCGGTAGTAGAGAGGTCGAATGAAAATGAATCAGGGACTAACCCCGAGATCACAAAGATGCTCGAGGAACTGACAAAATGGGTATAATCAGGGGAGAAGAAAATCAAAGCTAATGACAAAAAGGTGGAATCCTACAACTCCAGGGTCGACCAAATCCCAGGAGCACTGCCGATATTGAAAGGCCTAAATTCCAAGAAGTTTGTGCAAAAACCATTTCCTCTGAGCGCAGCTCCAAGGAAAATCCCTAAGAAGTTCCGCATGCCCGAGATTCCTAAGTATAACGGGATGACCGACCCAAATGAGCATGTAACCTCCTACACATGTGCCATCAAAGGGAATGACTTGGAGAATGATGAGATCGAGTCTGTCTTGTTGAAGAAGTTCGGAGAGACCCTATCAAAGAGAGCCATGATATGGTACCATAACCTACCTCCTAATTCTATTGACTCATTTGCTATGCTTGCTGATTCCTTCGTAAAAGCACATGCTGGTGTTATCAAGGTCGCGACCAGGAAGTCAGACCTCTTCAAAGTAAAACAGAGGGATAATGAAATGCTCAGAGAGTTCATGTCCCAATTTTAAAAGGAGAGAATGGACTTAACCCCGGTTGCGGATGATTGGGCCGTTCAAACTTTCATCCAGGGACTCAATGTTCGAAGCTCGGTGGCTTCACAGCAATTAAAACAAAACCTGATAGAATATCCGACCGTTACTTGGGCCGACGTGCATAACCGGTATCAATTGAATATCAAAGTCGAAGATGATCAACTTAAAGGCCCTTTGGGGTCCGTCTATCCTGTCAGAGTCGTCGATAGAGCCAAGAGAGACATTGATCATGAACCGAGGCCAAGCAGGGATCATTATCAACCGTTCAATGGGGATCAAAGAGGTAATGGATCTGGGAGAAATCCCATAATAAGTGAAAGGAGAAGTGATTGAGGTCAAAGTAACCTGGGACTTATGGGCAAGAACGGTTTCAACAGGCCTATCGGGCCTAAGGAAGCACCGAGGTTATTGGAATACAACTTTAATGTCAATGCTGCCGCCATTGTATCAGCTATCGAATGCATCAAGGACAGCAAATGGCCTCGACCTATACAATTCGATATAAAACCCAAAGGTATCCTAACCAGATGTGTAAATATCACGGAACTCACGGCCACAGAACGGAGGATTGTCGACAGTTGAGAGAGGAAGTAGCCCGACTATTCAACAACGGACATATTCAAGAATTCATGAGTGATCGAACCAAGAATCATTTCAGAAATAGGGATTCTAACAAACAGACCGAATAGGAAGAACCTCAACACATCGTTAGCATGATCATACGTGGGGTCAATGTCCCTCGGGGGCCGATGTTGAAGCAAACCAAAATATCCATCACGAGAGAAAAACGGACTCTAGATTACATACCGGAAGGAACCTTGTATTTCAACGACGAGGACGGGAGGATCGTGTAGCCCCACAATGATGCACTGGTAATATCTTTATTCATAAATAAGTCTCGAGTTAAGCGTGTGTCAATTGATACAGGTAGCTCGGCCAACATCATCCGATCGAGGGTCGTAGAGCAGCTCGGTCTACAAGATCAAATCGTGCCTGCAGTCCGGGTTCTAAACGGATTCAACATGGTATGTGAAACCACTAAGGGGGAGATAACATTACCGATGAATACCGTCGGGACCATCCAGGAAGCTACGTTTTATATGATCGAAGGAGACATGAGGTACAACGCTTTGTTAGGGAGGCCATGGATCCACAACATGAGGGCAGTGCCCTCGACTCTGCACCAAGTGTTAAAATTCCCAACACCAGGTGAGATTAAAACAATCTACGGAGAACAGCCAATCGCAAAAGGAGATATTTGCGGTCGAAGAGGCAATTCCGATATCCGCACTTGCAACGACAAAGGGGTCGAGTTCGGTCACAAAGCAAGAAGCTAAATAGCAATAACCGACACCAGCCCCGACCCACTATTTTTGAATGAGTACAAAGAATACTGAAAGAATTATAAGAATAAGAGAATTTAGGCTAAGACTATTCACATTTTATACAGTGTAAATTTAGACTTTAGAGTGTAAAATATTAAGAAGATCAATCCGCATTGATAGTTGGATAACCTTATAAAAAAATAATATAAAGTTATCAAGAGTATCTACCAACCGTGTATGCTCCAATTAAAAGTTTAAAATTATAAGATTTTAAAGCTATGATACATTTACTATTATCCTTGATATATACTCCAAGTTGCAAAAAATGTGGTCTAAAAGCACTAAAAATTTCGCATAATATCCAAGCATTTACACTTCAATAATATTAATCAAGTAACTAACCATGCAAGTTCTCACCTCATCTATCAGGTTGGTCATGTAGTTTTGTAGGATAAAATTTTATTTCTTCATAATTTCTTTATCTCTACTTGCAATCATTTACCATATTAGATAATCTAACTAAAAGTTATTCTTTAGAGCTTATTTAGGAGTTTGTGTTGTATCTTTAATTAATGGGAATAAACCATCAATAGTAAATTTGGTTTTAAATTGAACACTAACGCATACATTTTAACCTTTTTATTTCCTTTTTTAATCTTATAACTCCATCAGTTTTCCCTAAAAAATGCTACGTAAATTTGTTTAAGTTTTGTTACATATATAATTTGAATTTAATTTGGCTTTAAATAAATTAACTTGAAAAACTATAATATTGAGGATTTAATCTGATGCAGTATGTTATCCTTACAATTATGCATATATATAAGTTATACCTAATCAAAATTAAAAATACATAAATAAATAAATAAAAAAGGAGTACAATATTTCGATAGACATGAAAAATAGTTGGCAAAACACTACTAGAAATCAGAAAAAAACTGATCAAGCCATACTGACCAACGTTGGTCGGTTAACAAAAGCGACCAAAAAACCGTCCAAAACGGAGGAAAACTACAAAAAAAATATTTAATATTTTTTTAAATTATATACCGACCAAAGTTGGTTGGTATATTGGTCAAATATTTGACCTAAGTGGTCAGACTTGCTTAGTCAAAGTAACTCTTTTATTACCGACCAACATTGGTCGGTAATATGAACCCATATTTTTAAATTTTAATAATTATATTATTATTTAAAATATTTTATAAAATTTATAGAATTTATAGTTAAGTTTACTGTTCAAAGTCGGTCGGTTATTGCAGGGGAAGATTTTACCGACCAACTTTGGTCGGTCTATGTAAGTTTTTGAAAAATAACCGACCAAAGTTAGTCGGTTATTAGGTCAAACATGGTCAAACTTTTGAATCACATTAATATTTACTATCTAAATAATATAAATGTAATCCGTTAACACTTTATTTTGTAATACACATAATGAATACACTAACATATGCTATAACAAGTTATACATAGTTAATTAAGTAGTGTGTGTGTGTGTGTGTGTGTCTATATATATATATATATATATATATATATATATATATATATAGGTATAGCCGCATATATATAAGAACAAAAGCGCTAGGGCCAATGGTCGGTGTAACGATCCGGCTGGTCGTTTCGAGAGTTGTAGCCGCGTTTTCCCATTTTCTGCCTCTTTTGTGTTCTATAGATGCTATATGACTTACCGGGTTAGTTGGTTCGGGTTCGGAGTGATTTTAGAGTGAATTGAGACACTTAGTCTCTTAATTGAAAGTTTAAGTTGGAAAAGTCGACCGGATATCGACTTATGTGAAAAATAACCTCGGATTTGAATTTTGATGATTCTGTTACCCCCATTAGGTGATTGTGGACTTAGGAGCGCGTCCGGAATGTGATTTGGATGTTTGTAATAGAATTAAGCTTGAAATGGCGAAAATTAGAATTTTGCCAAGTTTGACCGGGAGAAGACTTTTTGATATTGGGATCGGATTGGATTTTCGAAGGTTATAATAGGTTTGTGGTGTCATTTATGACTTGTGTGAAAAATTTGAGGTCAATCGGACGTGATTTGATAGGTTTCGGCATCGTTTGTAGAATTTGGAAGTTTCGAAGTTCATCAGGCTTGAATCCGTGTGTAATTCGTGTTTTTGATGATGTTTGCGGTAATTGGAGGATTCGAATAAGTTCGTATCGGGATTTAGGACTTATTGGTATGTTTGGTTGATTTCGGGAGATTCACGGAGTTGATGTTATAGTTGGTTAAGAAGTTGAAGTGCTGCTGCTACTGGTGTAACCGCACCTGCGGAGTGGACACCGCAGGTGCGAGTCCGCAGAAGCGGAGCTGGAGTCGCAGAAGCGGCCAAGGGAGAGGTGAGAAGGGACTGCAGGTGCGAAGATTCACCCACACCTGCGTGGTTGCAGAGGCGAGCAGAAGAGGCGCAGATGCGGCTGTTTCCGCATGCGCGATGGCATTTTCCGCACCTGCGATGTTCGCAGATGCGGTCCAGTTGTCACGACCTAATTTTCCCTCTGTTAGGTATCGTAATGGCACCTAGTCTTAGGGACTAGGTAATCCTAACATTTACTGAATAACAACAATAATTAAATAACATCTAACAATTTTTGAAATAGAAATCTCAGGTTTTCCTTGAAATAGAATACAATCAGAAGGTAACTTTGAAGCCTGCGAACGCAGCAACAAGTTTACCTTGAGTCTCCACAGCAACAGTCCGCACAGCTAGCTAATGATCAACTAACTTTGAAATACCTGGATCTGCACAAAAATATGCAGAAGTGTAGTATGAGTACACCACAGCGGCACCCAACAAGTATCAAGACTAACCTCAGTAAGTGTAGTATAGGAACAACAAAGTATAGTTCTACATAAAGACTACGCGAAATGGGAAATAATACCATAATTTCAGTAAGAAAGGAAAACCACAACTATCAGCGGAACACCATACTAATGACATAGAAGAACGAACGGAAACATAGCCTAACTCCTAAATCACAGATATAGTAAGGACAATTAATAACGACCGCTTTCACATCAGGTTTTAATCAATAAACTCCACGAGGTACCGAACCTCACACTATTCACAACACACGGGTCCCAATACCTAAACCCTAACACTGGGCATCTTGTGCCCTCATTACACTTCATAACCGTACTGACGACTCACGTTTCAAATAGAGCCACTCTCACATAGAAGGCAAGTAACAAGGGTGTGCATGTATACTCAGCAATATCAAGAAAACCTCTTAACTGATAAGAGTGCTCAAATACGTGTATGTTTGTGCAAGTGTCCTAACATGGTTCATGCCAGCTAATAAGTATAGGAAAGGAAATGGACAGCACGTAGAATGTTTTCTCATAACTTTCCACAAGATAAAACTCACACAGGTAAGTGTACCACTACACAAACATCAACAACAAGAATGCTCCCAAGCCATCACAAGCCATCACAGATCAATCCCTGACACATTCCACCTTGTCTCGCCACGTGTGAAATAGTAAAAGAAATGCCCGCCTTATCTCGCCGCCTGTGTAATTATCAATAGTAACAATAGTACGGCAAAAATATCGTGCAACCCCATAAAACTCACACGGCAGAAACCTCGTGCATCATAATAACAACAACCGCACAGTAGAAACCTCGTGCAACACAATAATAACAGCCGCATGGCAGAAACCCCGTGCATCACAACAACAAGTACAACAACAACAATGACAGTAATACAAGGGTACGACAAATAAGTCAACTCAGAGATTCCAGAACTTAAAGAAACGGAGGAACTAATTCACAAGGAGTAGCCACAATCGGGAAATGCTAGTCATAATAAGAACATCTCAACAAGAAAGGAAATACTATGTAACAATGGTCCACAATATACAGTTCGACAATGAGGAAGCTAACACAAGTCGAATAATTCCAAATAAGGACAAGTCAACCAAAATATAGGATATCTAACTTCGTTTAAGGTTGGAAAATTAGGAAAGAGATACAACAAATTCATCCAAGAAGAAGCAGAGGAAAGGTAACCATAACCTCAATTAAGGCTGAACAATTACAGAAGAGATAGTAATGATTTCAACTAAAGATAAGCAGTTAGGGAAAGGATAACATGGCAATATAAAGGTAACAATTTAAGTTAAGGCACATATGAATCAAATAAGCAATAAGAGTGAATCATGAAGCAATTAATTCTAATTAAGCAGGTAAAGGTGAAACTAGTAATTACGGAATGTAATCATAACAAGTACAACTGCATATTCAATGAATGCAAGGACCTAAGAACCCTAAAAGGATAATTTTTCACAAATAAGTCCGAGCACGTACTCGTCACCTCGCGTACAGGGACTACTATTAGCATAGAAGACTCAAATCCTAAGGGGTAGCTCCCCCACACGAAATTAGGCAAGATACTTACCTCAAAAAAGACAGACCGATAATCAAAAATGAACTTCTCATTGAAATGGCCTCCGGACGGATCAAATCTAATCAAAATAACTTCAAAGCACAAATAAAACTCATAAGAAACTATTCCGGATCATAAAGCTTCAATCTTTATCAAAATCTAAAAATCGACCCAAAAGTCGACTACCGGGCCCGCACCTCGGAACCCGAAAAGTTTGACAAAAAACTGAACAACCATTCCGATACGAGTTCAACCATACTAAATTTATCAAATTCTGATACCATTTCGTTCCTCAAATCATGATTTTTCATTTTGAAAGTTTTCTTCAAAAATCCCAATTTTCCTCAACTAAAAATACAAATTAAATAATAAAAATAAATATAAAATTATGGAATATAATAAATTCTAGGCGAAGAACACTTACCCAATCGATTTGATTGAAAAACCCACAAAGAAGCTCCCAAAACCGAAGTCTAAAACTCAAAATATGAAGAAAATGGCCAAACCATAGACTTATATGATTCTGCCCAGGACTTCCGCATTTTGGGACAAGGAAGCGCATCTGCGCTCCCGCATTTGCGAGAAATCATTCGCATCTATGAACTCAGCTAGCCAGGCCTAGATCAGCATCTGTGGAATTAAAGCCGCACCAGCAGCCCCGCAAAAGCGCCAAAGGAAGCGCAAAAGCGAGCTTCTTCACTGATGCGATCACTGGACCGCAAAATTGGCCTCCGCAACTGCGTGCCGGCCTCCGCAAAAGCGAGAGAGCCTCCAGGCCACTATGACCGCAGAAGCGACCAGGCTCACGGAGAATCGGAGCCGCACCTGCGCTCTAAAGTGTCACAGGTGCGAAAACACCAAAACCAGACCTGTTCAAAACCATGAAAAACATATGAAACTCGTCTGAACCACACTCGGGGCCTCTGGGACCCCGTCCAAGCATACCAACAAGTTCCATAATCTAACACGGACTCGCTCGAGGTCTCAAATCATATCAAACAACGCTAAAAACATAATTCACCCTCCGATTCAAACTTGATGAACTTGAAACTTATAATTTCTACAACTAATGCCGAAACCTACCAAACCACATCCGATTGACCCCAAATTTTGCACACAAGTCATATTCAATCTTACAGACCTAATGCAACTTCCGGAATCGGAATCCGACCCTGATATCAAAAAGTTTACTTCCGGTCAAAATCTTAGAAAATTCGGCTTTTCTCCATTTCAAGCCTAAGTCAGCTACAGACCTCAAATTCACCGTCCGGGCACGCTTCTAAGTCCAAAATCACCCAACGAAACTAACGGAATTGCCAGAACTCCATTCCGGAGTTGTCTTCATACAGTTCCAACTACTGTCATAATCCTCTGACTTAAGCTTCCGTTTTAGGGACTAAGTGTCCCAAATCACTCAGAATCATCCGATAATTGAATTCAACCATGCACGCAAGTCAATACACATAATACAAAGCTGCTCAGAGACTTATGCTGCAGAACGGGACTTAAAATCTCAAAACGGCCGGCTGGGTCGTTACTTCATTCCCCTCTTAAATGAACATTCGTCCTCGAACGTGCCAAGAATCATCTCGAAGTCTTCAAATCACTGAAAGCATATATCCATCATACACCCGCGGGTGACCCCCTGCCACCCCAATCCACATAAACCTAACGACACCCTCTCAACTATAATTCACTCTTTCTACCAACACTGATAAGCCTTAGAGTCAAAATTCTCACCTTCCATTCATCTCCAAAAGACCCGATTCTAAATCCATACCCGGTATGAGTCTCAACCAGCTATAACAACTCATGCCTACACCCACAAGGTACGACCACCCAACATGACACACCACACATAGGCCCATAATAATGTTTCTGATCACAATAGCTGCCCGTAATCAAAACCAGCACTGGCAATTAGCCTCATATCCATTAGAGACCCGTTTTAAACCTCCACAATGCTGACAATGATGCAAGAAGCACGAAGACCTCATAACTATACACTCGGATCAACTAGTCATATCTAACGCCACCGGGCACACACCCCGTAAGCTAAAACTCAAATAAGTACAAGATGAAAGTGACTGAATATGTAAAGAGAAACACATAAGAGAAATATCAAACAAGCCCGACAGGTACAACTCTACTATCCTACGAATCAATTTAAAAGGAAAAATCAAAGTATATGAACAAATCACAAGGATCTCATCCTAATATAACCTCCACCGTGGCACGCGGCCCAGCTCAAACACATCAAATCATATGGAATCGCGAGGGCCTCACCCTCAACTATGAATCACAAGACGAATACACATCATACCAATTACAATCTTCCACTAACTCAATTCTGCCAATAAAATCACAATACATATTGAACTTTCACCCTGGTAGAGTATCAAATCACAAATCATAACCAAATTACTCAGGAATCACATAAACCTGCCATAATAGACAACATGAATTCACTTCTAGTCTCGTAACTTTCAATAATGAAGTAAAACAATGATAGACACGGCTATCACTCGTAGAATATCCCAACATGGGAAAACACATGTACAAAATACTAAGTCATGAACTCACCCATAGGTGAAGCAACAAATAGGGGACTCGCCCCGATAAGCAGAACTGAAACAAAATACGAATGGTCCCCCTCTATAACAAATCAAAAGCATACCTGTATGACATCATCTGGCCTCAAGCCTACTATACAAAACACATTAACGGGTCGAGCCTTCCCCTCTTGGGCGCCCTCTACTCGCCTGAATACTCCGCTATGACATACTTGTCCGGAGTCTAAGACAATCTCTCACCCTATGGCTGGTATCTCCACACTCGAAGCAACCTCTCTGCTGACGTGGCTGTGAGAACTGCGCGGTACGGGTACTCTGAGACCCATGAGAACCTGAAACACTGTGCAAAGCCTGAAGTGCAAATTGAACTGGCTGACCCACAAAACCTCTACTGGCGGCTCCTCAACTGCTGCTCTAGTAGGTGCCCTAGCTGCGGCACGTGCTCGTCGTCGGCCTCTGCCTCTGCCCCTAGCGACATCTGCTCCTGGGGTAACGTCATCAGCAACTGCAGCTCGTGTCCTCACCATCTGTGAGAGAATGGAATGATAAAAGTTCAAACATCGAGACCAATGAACTTGCACGATAGGAATGAAGGAAGTGAAACTCTCCTAATAGTTTTGTAGCCTCTTAAAGATACGTACAGACTTCTCCGTCTTGATCCGCAAGACTCTACTAAACTTGCTTATGACTCGTAGCACCTATGAACTGTCACGACCCGAAATTCCCACCTTCGGACGGTGATAGCGCCTAACATTTCACTTGCTAGGCAAGCTAATGTTAGAATAATATTAACCAATTTTTAAACAATTTTTAAATTATTAATAATCAAAGAAACAAATGCGGAAGGAAAGTTTGAAATATAGTGAATAATCCATAAAAACAACGGTGTCTAAATACCATCCCAGAATTGGTGTCACAAGTGCACGAGCTTCTAGAATAATACAAATAAAGGTATGAATAAAATGAAGCTGTCTGGAAATAAACACACGGCTAAAGTAAAATAGACGGGAACTTCAGAACTGCGGACACCATGCAGTTATACCTCAAGTATCCTCCGAGTAGCTGAAATCCGAGCAAGTCTATGGTACGCCACTGGGACCAACTCCAAAATCTGCACAAGAAGTGCAGAGTGTAGTATCAGTACAACCGACCCCATGTACTGGTAAGTGCTGAGCCTAACTTCGACGAAGTAGTGACGAGGCTAAGGCGGGTCACATACATTAGTTGTGCGCAATATTAGCAACAACAACAATAATAGAAATAAATCAGGTAACTCATTTATAATAATTGAAGCCAACTCAGCAGTCATAACCAATTATCATTTCCATCAATTCTGTTGCAGCGTGCAACCCGTTCTCACAATATATTCGCATTCAGTTCTGTTGCAGGGTGCAACCCACTCTCACAATATATTCACATTCAGTTCTGTTGCAGCGTGCAACCCGCTCTCACAATATATTCATTTTTATCAAGTCTGCTGCGGCGTGCAACCTGATCCTTCAATATAGACTTATAATAAGTCTGTTGCGGCGTGCAACCCGATCCTCCAATATGGACTTTTTAATAAGTCTGTTGCGGCGTGCAACCCGATCCTCCAATATATTTATTATAATTAATTTTTCTGCGGCGTGCAACCCGATCCTCCAATATATTCATTATCATTAATTCTGTTGCGGCGTGCAACCCGATCCTCCAATATATTCATTATAATCAATCCTGTTGCGGCGTGCAATCCGCTCCTCCAACATATTCATTTACCAATTCTTATAGAAGAAATTTCTCCAATAAATGCAACAATTAATATAAAATTATAAGACAACAAGCATACAATAATTATGATTTAATTATGAAACAAACAAAGGTAAATAGCAAATTATTATGGAAATCAGAGAGAAAATATGGAGTTTAATATTTAATATGCTAAATGTCAAATAACAATTAAGGCACATAATTCAAATAGCATGTAACAATTAATGCACGAAATCAAGAATTAATATTTGACAAAGAATACGAGAGAAACAATTATTATAATAATTAATTCATGATTTATGATTTTTCAAGTAATTATGCAACAATTAATTTAACGACGTATAGACACTCGTCACCTCGCCTATACGTTGTTCACATGCATTTTACATAACAAATAATTTAAGGGTTCTATTCCCTCAAGTCAAGGTTAACCGCGACACTTATCTTGCTTTGCAAATTCCAATCAATTACTCAACCACAACTTTTCCTTCTAAATTTGTCTCCGAAAGCTTCAAATCTATTCACAAACAATTCAATATACTCAATACGAATCATAGGAATTAATTCCATATGAATTTACTAATTTTTAAGATAAAATCCGAAATTCATTAAAATATTCGGCAGTCGAACCCACGTCTCAAATCTCGGAAAAACTTATGAAATACGAACACCCATTCCGAGACGAGTCCAACCAGACAAAAATTATCCAAATTCAGATATCAAATGGACCTTCAAATCTAAAATTTTTGTTTTTTGAAGAGGTTATAAAAATCTTATTTTTCTTCCATAAATTCACGAATTCATGATATAAATGAGTATGAAATCATGAAATATAATTAATATAGGATAAGGAACACTTACCCCAATGTTTTCCCGTGAAAATCACCTCTTGAGGTTTATGGTTCGAAAAATTGAAGAATGAATGAAAAATTCTGTCGAAGTCCAAAGTTATCAGCTGCAGATGTTGCATTTGCGACCTGAGCTTTGCAATCGCGAAGCTCGCAAATGCAAAGGATTCATCGCAAATGCGAGAACCTTCACATTTCAGCTGCCTTCGCAAATGCGAAGAGTATGTCGCATTTGCGACAATTGGCCCTTCGCAATTGCGAAGATAAACTCGCAATTGCGAGAACTGCTGGCCTAGGCTTTCTTCGCAATTGCGATAAATACCTCGCAATTAACATACCTGCTTGGTTCGCATTTGCGATGCCTGATCTCGCAATTGCAAGATCAAAGGCCTGCAACAGGTTCAGTTATACCAACAAAATTTTCTAAGTTCAAAACATCTCGTGGCCTATCCAAAACTCACCCGAGCCCTCGAGGCTCCAAACCAAACATTCACGCAAGTCTAAAAACATCATACGAACTTGCTCGTGCGATCAAATCACAAAAATAACACCTAAAACTATGGATTTAGCACCAAAACTCATGAATTCCTCGAGAACATTTCAAAACTACTATCTTCTCAACCGGACGCCCGAATCACGTCAAATCAACTCCGATTTCTACCAAATTTGACAGACATGACTTATATATTATATTAAAATTGTACCGGGCTCCGGAACAAAAATACTGGCCCGATACCAATGATATCAAACATTAATCAATTTATTAAAATCCATAGAATTTCAGTCTTATAATTTTCATCAAAAATTCATTTCTCGAGCTAGGGACCTTCCGGGAATGTCGGAACACGGATCCGAGTCCGTTTACTCAAAACGTTGACCAAAGTCAACTAAAAATTAATTTTAAATCCCAAAAATTATTACTTCATAAATTTCCACATAAAGGCTTTCCGAATTTACGCCCGTACTGTGCACGCAAATAGAGTCTTAATTCACAAGATGACCCTTTGGGTCATCACATGAACCTAGAGCACTAATACCAACTTGTCACGACCCAATTTTCCCTATGTTGGGTATCGTGATGGCACCTAGTCTTAAGGACTAGATAATCCTAATATTTACTGAATAACAACAATAATTAAATAACATCTAAAAAATTTTGAAATAAAAATCTCTATAAAATTTACAATTCCCAAAACCGGTAGTACAAGTCATAAACTCTACAGAGTTTTCTACAATTTACTAAATACAATTGTTTGCAATAAAGTAAACAATGTGAATACAATCAGAAGGTGACTGTGAAGCCTGCGAACGCAACAGAAGGTTTATCTTAAGTCTCCACAGCAACAGTCCGCACAACTAGCTGATGATCAACTGACTTCGAAATACCTGGATATGTAAAAAAATGTGCAGAAGTGTAGTATGAGTACACCATAGTGGTACCCAGCAAGTATCAAGACTAATATCAGTGGAGTAGTGACGAGGATCAGTCAAGACACCTACTGGACTAAATAACCTGAACAAGTATAAGTATAGGAACAACAGAGTATAATTCTACATAAAGTCTACGCGAAATGGCAAATAATACGGTAATTTCAGTGAGAAAGAAAATAACAATTATCAGCGGAACACCATAGTAATGACATAGAAGAACGAACGGAAACACAGCCTAAATCTGAAATAACAGATATAGCAAGGAAAATTAATAACTCAGCAACAACGACCGCTTTCACATCAGGTTTTAGTCAATAAACTCCACTAGGTACCGAACCTCATACTATTCACAACTCACGGGTCCCAATACCTGAACCCTAACACTGGGCATCTTGTGTCCTCATTACACTTCATAACTGCACTGACGACTCACGTGCCAAATAGAGCCATTCTTACATAGAAGGCAAATAACAAAGGTGTGCATCTACACTCAGCAATATCAAGAAAACCTCTTAACTGATAAGAGTACTCAACGACATATATGCTTGTGCAAGTGTCCTAACATGGTTCATGCCAGCTAATAAGTATATGAAAGGAAATGGATAACACATAGAATATTTTCTCACAACTTTCCACAAAATAAATCTCACACAGGTAAGTGTACCACTACACAAACATCAACAACAAGAATGCTCTCAGGCCATCACAAGTCATCACAGATCAATCCCTGACATAGCCTACCTTGTCTTGCCACGTGTATAATAGTAAAATAAATGCCCAGATTGTCTCGCCGCATGTGCAAATATCAATAGTAACAATAGTATGGCAGAAACCTCGTTCAACCCCATAACAGGTAAAGGTGAAACTAGTAATTACGGAACATAATCAAAACAAGTACAATTGTAAATTCAATGAATGCAAAGACTTAAGAACCCTAAAAGGATAATTTTCCACAAATAAGTTCGAGCACGTACTCGTCACCTCACATACATGGACTACAATTAGAATAGAAAACTCAAATCCTAAGGGGTAGCTCCCCCACACGAAGTTAGGCAAGATACTTAACTCAAAGAAGACAGACCGATACACAAAAATGAACTTCTCTGTGAAATGGCCTCCGGACGGCTCAAATCTAATCAAAATAACTTCAAAGCACAAATAAAACTCATAAGAAACTATTCCAGATCATAAAGCTTGACTTATATAAAGAAAATGGCCAAACCCTCGACTTATATGATTTTGCCCATGACTTCCACATTTGCGTACAAGGAAGCGCATCTACACTCTCACATTTGCAAAAACTTGTTCGCATCTGCGAACTCAGCTAGCCAGGCCTAGATCCACATCTGCGGAATTAAAGTCGCAACAGCGGCCCCGCAGAAGCGCCAAAGGAAGCGCAGAAATGAGCTTCTTCGCAGATGCGATCACTGGACCGCAAAAGCGCCTCCGCGCTTGCGTGCCGGCCTCCGCAGAAGCGAGCGAGCCTCCAGGCCACTATGACAGCAGAAGCAACCAGGATCACATAGAAGCGGAGCTGCACCTGCGCTCCAAAGTGTCGCAGGTGCGAAAACACCGGAACCAGACCTGTTCAAAACCATGAAAAACATCTGAAACTCGTCTGAAACACACCCGGGGCCTCCGGGATCCCGTCCAAACATACCAACAAGTTCCATAATCTAACACGAACTCGCTTGAGGTGTCAAATCACATCAAACAACATTATAAACACAATTCACCCTCTGATTCAAACTTGATGAACTTGAATTTTCTAATTTCTACAACTAATTCTGAAACCTACCAAACCACATCCGATTGACCCAAAATTTTGCACACAAATCATATTCAATCTTATGAACCTACTCCAACTTCCGAAATCGGAATCCCGATATCAAAAAGTCCACTTCTGTTCAAAATCTCCAAAAATTTGACTTTTCTCCATTTCAAGCCTAAATTAGCTACAGACCTCAAATTCATTGTCCGGGCACGCTCCTAAATCCAAAATCAACCAACGGAGCTAACGGAACCACCGAAACTCCATTCTGGAGTCGTCTTCACACAGTTCCAACTACGGTCAAAATCCTAAGACTTAAGTTTCTGCTTTAGGGACTAAGTATCCCAAATCACTCAGAATCATCCGATAACTGAAATCAACTATGCACGCAATTCAATACACATAATACAAAGCTGCTTAGGGCCTTATGCCGCAGAATGGGACTTAAATTCTCAAAACGACCGGCCGGGTCGTTACACCAGCGCTTGCAGAAGCGGAGTCAGCTGGTTAAGTGGTTTCAGCAGATGCGGGATTCTAGCCGCAGAAGCGGTTCCACAGGTGCGGATAAGAGGTCGCATATGCGAAAGGCCTGGGCAGAACAGATAAATACGGGACTTCGCAATTTTTCACCATTTTCACCACTTTAAGCTCGGATTTTGGAGGTTTTTGAGAGAGATTTTGAAGTGATTACTGAGGTAAGCTCCTTGTGTTCATTTATCTTCAATAATGATATTTTCACACCGATTTTACATCTAGTTGGTGAGTTTTTGAGGTGCAATTTGGGGGTTTAGGGCTAGAGAATGGGAGAGTGATTTTGGGGGATTTGGATGACCAAATGGTGTCAGATTTTGATAAATTTGGTATGGTAGTAAGTGAATGGGCTTTCAGATTTTGTGACTTTTGTCGGAATCCGAGACGTGGGCCCGGGGGCCGGTTTGAGTGAATTTCAGATTTTGGCTTATAATTTCATGTTTTTCTTATCGAATTGATTCCTTTAGCCTATATTAATTGTATTGTACTTCTTGTGGCTAGATTCGGGTCGTTTGGAGACCTATTCGAGAGGCAAAGGCACTTTGGAGTAGAGTTTTGCGCGGTTTGAGGTAAGTAACAGTTTCAAATCTGGTCTTGAGGGTATGAAACCCTAGATTAGTGTATTATATGAGTATTTTGGAGGTGACACACATGCTAGATGACGGGCGTGTAGGCGTGCACCATGGGAATTAGGACTTGGTCCATTCCGTCAAACTGGAAAGTTGAATAAGCTTGTTGTTAGCTATGTGCCCTTTCTGTGCTATAGAAATTTGACAGTGTATCATGCTAGAAATCATGCTTATGATATGTGTTAGTGTTGTAAAGACCCCAATGGTCGTGATACCTGTTGAACCTTCCTGCTTATTGTTACTTGTACTCAGTCATAGTATTACTTGCATATTATACATCAGTCTCTGTTATTCTGTCACGACCCAAAATCCCACCACAGGCCTTGTGATGGCACCTAGTCCCTGAGACTAGGTAAGCCGATTTCAATTATATTTTGAAGCCATTTTTTTAATTAAATAAGTAAGCAAAACTAACAGCAGAATAAATATGAATATACAACCTCCCAAGACTGGTAGTACTAAGTCACGAACTCTAACTGAATACATGGAATGATCACGAGGACCGAATATACAATACTGCTTGATTACAATTTAACAGTACAATGAAATGAAAAGACTTTCCAAGGGACTGCGATGACCAAGCAGCTCTACCTTGAATCCTTATGATCACGCTTTAACTCTGCTCAAGTATGATATCTCCAATATCTTGCTCTGTACAAAATATGGAGAAGTGTAGAGTGAGCACACCACAGCGGTGCCCAGTAAGTATCAAGAATAACCTCATTGGAGTAGAGACGAGGTACAGTCAAGACACTCACTAGTCTAATAACCTGTGCAATATAATATACAAAATAATAGGAGACAAAATATAATAAGTGCAGGATAAAGCAACCAGTGATATGCACAACCGATAACAAGAATACCATTAATATCACTCAACAATTAATAAACACAATTACACCCAATAAAATCAAGCCCTTCAAATAAATGTCTTTCACATAGTTCTTCTAGATAACTCTCTTTCAAATATAATTAACTCAAATAATTATTTTTCAAATATAATTCTTTCAATAAATCTTTTCAAATACAATTTCCTCAAATAAATATCTTTCAAATACAATTCTTTTATATAATACTTTCTAAGTAAAAATCCTTCCAAATAAATATTTTGAATATAATTCTTTCAATTAAAAAGTCACCATGTGACACCTCATTTCATAATCATCAAAATACGGGTCTCAACCTATTTTCATATTTTTCGTAAACACGGGTCTCAGCCCATTTTCATATTTTCACGGCACCTCGTGCCCATAATTAAATCATTATATTTGCCCGGCACCTCATGCGCTCATTTCATATCACAACTGCACGGACAATTCACGTGCCCATATTCCCTTTTTTATATCATAATTCACGGCACCTCGTGCCCACATTTTATTTTATAAACCGCCTGGCAATAGCCGCAGGCTCCCAATTTCAACATAAATCAGATTATTATCAATTTACTAACAACAAGACAAGTTGCACAAGGTATAAAAATAAACACAAGAAAATCACAACATCACATAAAAATCATAAACACCACAACCCCACAGCATCACATATCATCCCTAACAATAGCCACCCTTATCGCTCTTATTGCCACCCTTATCACTCCTATAGCCACCCTTTTCGCTCCGCCCAGACAATATCAATAGCCACCCTTATCGCTCCTATTGCCACCCTTATCGCTGCTATAGCCACCCTTATCGCTCCGCCCAGACAATATTCTAACAAACACAACAACAGTGAAATGCCACCCTTATAACCACATAATATCAACGGTGAAATGCCACCCTTATCTCCCCAAAATAACGACTCACACAACACAATAATTTACACGGAAAATTATCATAGCAACATAAAATAATCAATTCATATCACAATTTGCCCAATGGCCACAACCAAATTCCAAAGCTACAACCAAGTCAATTAATTTCACAGCAAATAGCCAAATGCTTCACACAATGTGTACAACACCCAAAAACAATCAATAGAGATAGAAATTACTCTCAACAAAAAGCAAAGTCTTCATAAAAAATCAAATTTTCAATAATTATATAAACACCTCTTCTTAAGCTCATTTAATTAATTATTTGCACATGGGAAAATCCAAAATGAAATTAAATTCCAATAATTATCAAACCAGCAAATTCACGAAATTTATAAATAATCAAATAACAATCACATCACATTGTCATATAACAACAGAGTCAACAACAAGGATTTAGGCATGACAAGTAGATGATTAAATATATGCCAACAATTATCCAATTTACTACACAATATGCTCAAGACATTAACTCAATAAAATTTGCACATATAAACCAAGTACGTACTCGTCACCTTGCGTACATGGTTTTCAATTACACAAGTTGCATATAAGACTCAATGCCTAAGGGGAATTTCCCCCACTCGAGGTTAAGAAAGACACCTACCTCTTTGAAGTTATGCCGATATTTCAAAATCGCCTTCTTGCTTAAATTGACCTCCGGGCCGTTCAAATCTATCCAAATTAATTGTATAACTTCATTAAAATTCATCGAAAATAATTCCGAATAATAATACGTCGACTTAGAATTTTATTCCAAAAAGTCAATAAAAGTCAACGCGGGACCCTCCTCTCGGAACCCAACATAATTTTCATGAAATCCGAACACCCATTCTGATACGAGTTCAACCATACCCATTTTATCGAATTCCACTAACAACTCGACTTCCAAATCTTAAATTTTCGTTTTTGAAAGATTTTACAAAAATCATGATTTTTTCTCCATTAAATCCGAATTAAATGATGGATTCAAAGACATAATCATGGAAATTAATCAAAACTGGACAAGAATCACTTACCCCAAACACCCACGCAAGAATCTCTCCAAAAATCGCCTTCCACCAAGCTCCAAATTTGATTTTGAGTTATGAACTCAAACACCCATTTTTTTGGAACTTTTAATTTTGCCCAGATAGGCCTTCTTCGCGTTCGCAGCCATTGCTTCGAGTTCGCGAAGGCCAAAACCCAACTGCCTCAAATCCTTCATCACGTTCGCGACCTCCTCGCCGCGTTCGCGAAGGTCAACTATTTCTGCCCCATCATTTCCTCTTCACGTTCGCGAACTACTTGTCGCGTTAGCGATGACCAGCTGACTAACTCCTATGCGTTTGCATTTGCATTTGCGTTCCACGCTTCACGTTCGCGAAGGCCAAATGACCCCAGCCCCCAATCTTCCTTTCTTCTTCGCGTTCGCGTTGCCTGGGCTGCCTCCGTGAAGGCTTGCCCTGCTCCTTCTTCGCGTTCGCGTCCACAGTTTCGCGTTCGCGAAGGCCAAACCATCAGTCCCTCAAATTCCTCTTCGCGAACGCGGGACTCCCTTTGTGTTTTCAAAGAAGGAAACCAGACTTCAGCAATAGCAGCCCAAAGAGCTCTAATTTGGTCTGAAACCAGCCCGAAACACACCCGAGCCCCTCGGGACCTCAACCAAACATACCATCAAGTCCCAAAACATCATACGAACTTAGTCGAGGCTTCAAACCACATCAAACAATGCCGGAATTATGAATCGCGCATCGAATCGAATTATGAACTTCCAAAACTTCTAACTTCTAAAACTCGTGCCGAAACCTATCAAACCAACCCGGAATGACGTCAAATTTTGTAGACAAGTCCCAAATAACATAACGGAGCTGTTCCAACTCCTAGAATCGCATTCCAACCCCGATGTTCCATCTTTTATTTGTGATCCATATATAAATGTCAAAGATGTTTAGTATTAATTAAAAATAAAATTTCTCGACCTATATCGATTAATCTATGTCATGCATTATTAGTGATGAATGAATGAAATATAGAAAAATTAATACTAAACATCTTTGACATGTATATATGGATCACAAATTAAAGATTGAACATCAGGGTTGGAATGTGATTCTACGCATTGAAACAGCTCCGTTATGTTAATTGGGACTTGCCTGCAAAATTTGACGTCATTCCGGGTTGGTTTGATAGGTTTCGGCATGAGTTTTAGAAGTTGGAAGTTTTGGAAGTTCATAATTCGATTCGATGCGCGATTCGTAATTCCGACATTGTTTGATGTGGTTTGAAGCCTCGACTAAGTTCGTATGATGTTTTGGGACTTGATGGTATGTTTGGTTGAGGTCCTGAGGGGCTCGGGTGAGTTTTGGATGGTTAACGGATCAAAAATTAAACTAGAACTACTGCTGCAATTTCCTTTTGTTGGAAATTGCTTCTGCCCAGAAATCGAGCCCAGATGTGAGCCCAGATGGATCTCAGGGTCGACGGGCATGACTGAAGCACAGATCGAGCTCAGGGTCGAGGGCCACGATCGAAGACATGATCGAGCCCAGAGTCGAGCGCCACGATCGAAGGCATGATCGAGCCCAGAGTCGAGGGCCACGATCGAAGGCATGATCGAGCCCAAGGTCGAGGGTCACGGTCGAAGGCCGGGTCGAATACATAATCAAGGGCTAGGATCGAGAACTAGGATCGAGGGCCAGGACCGAGGACCAGGATCAAGGACCTCGATCGAAGGCCAAGATCGAAGGCCAAGATCGAGGCAGAACCGAGGATGTCTGGGCAGAATTATAAAAATAGGGACTTCGTCCCATTTGCCATTTTTGACAAATTGGAACTTGAGGAGAGGCGATTTTTGATATATTTTCAAGGAAAACTTGAGGTAAGTCCCTTGTGATCATTTCTACTCTATAATATTGAATTATCATCGAATAATCCGACTAGATTACATGATTTTGAGGTGTAAATCGCTTATTGGAACTTAGAAATTTGGAAATAAGATTTGTAGATTTGAGGGTCGAGTTGAGGTCAGATTTTGGTAAAGTTGGTATGGGTAGACTCGTGGTTGAATGGGCTTTCGGATTTTGTAACTTTTGTCAAGTTACGAGATGTGGGCCCCACGGGCGATTTTTGACCTAATTTTTGGATTTTTATGGAAAAATCATTATTATCTTGTGGAATTAATTCCAATGAATTTAATTGACTGAAACGAATTATTTATGACCAGATTCGAGGCATTTGGAGACCAATTCACGAGGAAAGGGCATTGCAGAATAAGAATTTCGCGGTTTGAGGTAAGTAATGATTGTAAATCTAGTCTTGAGGGTATAAAATCTCGGATTTCGTATCATTTTATTATTTTAAAGTGACGCACATGCTAGGTGATGGGCGTGTGGGCGTGCACTGTTGGGGATTTGTGACTTGGTCCGTCCCGTAGCAACTGTAAAGTTTCATACTTTGTTGAAACCATTTGATACTTATATGTTTTAGAAAGAATTTCTGTAAATTGGGCTGAATGCCATGTTTGGGCCTTGCGCCAATGCTGTTTGGACCCTTAGGGGCTGTTTCTTACCATCCTCTCATTGTTTTCGATTTGGAAATCTATACTCAGTCATGTTTATACTTGTGTACCGCATAACTCAGTTTTTATGACTCTATTTTGATGCATATAAATATTTTAGGCCGAATGCCCTGTTTTACTGAAATGCCCGAGTGGCTTGAGATATTTATGACCGAGTGAGGCCGAGGGCCTGATTGGTGAGGATGAGTGTGGATCGGGGCTGCTCGCCTGCAGCATACTTTATTATTATCGCACGTGAGTTGTTTGTGCAGATTATAATGCTTGGGCTGAAGGAGCCCCTCCGGAGTCTGTACACACCCCCAGTGAGCGCAGGTACCTACTGAGTGCGAGTGCCGAGTGCTGAGTAACTGGGAGGCATGAGTGATTGTGAGGTATTCCCGAGTGGCACGAGTGACTGTAAGGTTTGCCCGAGGGGCTGTATATGAGTGATGTTTTGCCCGAGGGGCTGTTTATAATTTCATCATTTTTGCTCACCTTTGCATTGAGCTTTTGTTTGAAAAACTATTGGAAAAATGTCTTTAAATGATTTTTACTGGAACTGGGTTTAAACTAGATAATTTGATTCAAATCCTGATTTTTAAAAGCATGTGGTATTTTTACTGAGATTTCCTGATATGAACTTTATATGCTTTATTGCTCGTCACTACTGCTCAGTCTTTATTTATTATTGTTACTTACTGAGTTGGCGTACTCACGTTACTCCCTGCACCTTGTTTGCAGATTCAGGTGTAGCCGGACACGGTAGCAATTATTGAATGTTCTGGTTGCAGATTTTCTTGAAGATAGCAAGGTAGCTGTTTGGCGATCGCAGCCCTTGCCCTTCTCCCTCTTATCTTCCTCTAGTTGTATTTATCTATTTTCTAGGCTAAGTTAGCCTTGATATTGTTAGACAGATTGTAGTATATGCTCATGACTAGTGACACCCTGATGTCGGGCTTTTCTTTTTCGCACTTCTATTTTTCTTTGATTTGAACTCTTTAAATGGAGGTTTTATGTTAAATAACCTTGAAATTATCTTTGAAATGAAAATATCGGTTTGTTTTGGAAATGAGTCGGCTTGCCTAGTTCCACGATAGGCGCCATCACAAAAGGGGTTAGTTTAGGGTCGTGACAGATTGGTATCAGAGCCTAGGTTACATAGGTCTCACGAGTCATGAGCGGTTTTAGTAGAGTCTTGCAGATCGGTATGGAGACATCTGTACTTATCTTCGAGAGGCTGCAGAACCTTTAGGAAACTCCAAATTCTTGAATTCTTGTCGTGCAAATCTGTTAATTCTAGTAACTATACATCTGTTGTTTCATTCTCTCACAGATAGCGAGGACTCGTGCTACCGGTCAGAAAGGCCAGCTACCAGTACCACCAGCCAGGGCCGTGAGAGGCTGAGGCCACGGTAGGGACCGTGGTAGGGGCAGAGGTACAGCCCGTATAGCAGTTGGGGCAGTACCTACAGATCCACCGGTTGTCCCAGATCAGGACCAAGTTCCAGTTATTGATGCACCAGCTCAGGCACCACCTATGCCTATTGTGATTGCAGGCCTTCAGGAAGCCCTAGCTCAGATTCTGACAGCGTGTACTGGCCTTGCTCGGGCGGTCTCTATTTCGACGGCCGCAACCACTTCTCAGGCCAGGGGAGGCACTCAGACTCCCATCGCTCACACACCCGAGCAGGTTATTCAGGGACTTCAGACACTAGAGGCACCACCAGCCTAGCCGATTGCTGTTGCTCAGGATTATGTCATTCCTGCTATGCCTGAGGATGATCAACGTAGGTTGGAGAGGTTTGGGAGACTTCAGCCACCACCTTTCAGTGGCATAGAGAGAGAGGATGCTCAGGACTTTTTGGACAGGTGTCAGAGGATACTCCGTACTGCTGGTATTATGGAGACTTATGGGGTCTCATTCACTACCTTTCAGTTTTCTGGGGCTGCACTCAGATGGTGGGAGACTTACGAGAGGCGTAGGCCTATTGGCGCAGCACCCCTTACTTGGCAGCAGTTCTCTGTGGTCTGTTTGGAGAAGTTCGTGCCTCGATCCCGTAGAGAGGAGCTGCGTAGACAGTTTGAGTAGCTCCGCTAGGGTGATATGTCTTTGACGCAGTATGAGATGCGGTTCTCCGAGTTGGCCTGTCATGCTATCTGGTTGGTTACCACGGAAAGAGAGAGGATCACGAGGTTTATTGATGGCCTCACTTATCAGCTATAGTTGCTCATGACTAGGGAGCGGGGTTCGGGTGCTACCTTTGATGAGGTTGTCAACATTGTTCGGCAGATTGAGATGGTTCGCAGTCAGGAGAGGGTTGAGTGGGAGGCCAAGAGGCCTCGTGGTCAGGGTGGATTCAGCGGTGCTCCTTTTGGGGGTCAGTTCCAGCACGGTAGAGGTCGTCATTTCAGACAGGCTCAGCCAGCTCGGCCATTTCATCAGGGTGCATCATCTGGCCATGGTTCTCACAGTTCTCATCAGGGCCACTCATCACTTAGTGCCCTTCTAGTTCAGAGCTCGTCCTGTGCTCCACCTGTTCAGGGCTCTTCTATGCCAGGTTCTTCTACCAGTTATCCCAGTGCTAGGGGTTCCCTTTAGTTTCCGCTGCTAGCACCAGGGAGTTGTTTTGAGTGTGGGGAGGTTGGGCATATGTGGAGGCAGTGTCCTCGTCGCCATGGAGGTCTATCTCATCATAAGAGTCAGCCTCCGACTACAGCACCAGCTACCTCACCATCCGCCCAGTCAGCTCGGGGTGGAGGTCAGTTAGCTAGGGGTCGCCCTAGAGGGGGAGGCAGATCTGGGGGTGGTCAGGCCCGTTTCTATGCTCTCCCTGCCAGACCAGATGCTATTGCTTCAGATGCTGTGATTACAGGTATTGTCTCAGTTTGCCACAGAGATGCCTCAGTATTATTTGACCCTGGTTCCACGTATTCATATATTTCCTCGTATTTTTCCCATTTTCTGGATATGCCCCATGAGTCCTTAGTTTCATCTGTACATATATCTACTCTTGTGGGCGATACTATTATTGTGGACCGTATATATCGGTCATGTGTGGTGACTATTTTAGGTCTAGAGACCCGAGTAGATCTATTGTTGCTAAGTATGGTTGACTTTGATGTAATATTAGGTATGGATTTGTTATCTCCATGTCATGCTGTTCTAGAATATCACGCTAAGACGGTGACGTTGGCTATGCCGGGAATTCCGAGGGTTGAGTGGAGCGGTTTTGTAGATTATGTACCAAGTAGGGTGATTTCATATTTGAAGGCTCAGCACATGGTTGAGAAGGGTTGCCTATATTATTTGGCTTTTGTCAGGGATGTTAGTGCAGAGACTCCTGTCATTTATTCTATTCTGGTGGTACGTGATTTTCCGTATGTGTTTCTTGCAGACCTACCGGGCATGCCGCCTGACAGAGATATTGACTTTGGTATTGATTTGGTGCCGGGCACTCAGCCCATTTCTATTCCACCTTATCGTATGGCACCGACGGAGTTGCAGGAATTGAAAGAACAACTTCAGGAACTCCTTGATAAGGGGTTTATTCGACCTAGTGTGTCACCTTGGGGTGCACCGGTTCTATTTGTGAAAAAGAAGGATGGTTCTATGAGAATGTGTATTGATTACAGGCAGTTGAACAAGGTCACAGTCAAGAATAAGTATCCTTTGCCTCGTATTGATGATTTATTCGACCAGCTTCAGGGAGCGAGGGTGTTCTCCAAGATTGATTTGAGGTCCGGTTATCACCAGCTGAAGATTCGGGATTCAGATATTCTTAAAACAGCTTTCAGAACCCGATATGGCCATTATGAGTTCTTGGTGATGTCTTTTAGGCTGACCAATGCCCCAGCAGCGTTCATGCATCTAATGAACAGTGTATTCCATCCTTATTTGGACGCATTCGTCATTGTATTCATTGACGACATCCTGGTGTACTCTCGTAGCCAGGAAGAGCACGCTCAGCATATGAGGGTTGTATTGCAGAGATTGAGGGAGGAGAAGCTTTATGCAAAGTTCTCTAAATGTGAGTTTTGGCTCAGTTCAGTAGAATTCTTGGGGCACGTGGTGTCCAATGAGGGTATTCAGGTGGATCCAAAGAAGATAGAGGCGGTGCAGAGTTGGCCCAGACCGTCCTCAGCCACGGAGATTAGGAGCTTTCTTGGTTTGGCGGGCTACTACCATCGCTTTGTGGAGGGATTTTCATCTATTGCATCGCTCTTGACCAAATTGACCCAAAAGGGTGCTCCATTCAGGTGGTCGGATGAATGTGAGAAGAGCTTTCGAAAGCTCAAGACTGCTTTGACCATAACTCCAGTGTTAGTTTTGCCATCAGCTTCAGGTTCTTACACCGTGTATTGTGATGCCTCGAGGATAGGCATTGGTTGTGTTTTGATGCAGGAGGGTAGGGTGATTGCCTATGCCTCGCGACAGTTGAAGACCCATGAGAAGAACTATCCTATCCATGATCTTAAGTTAGCAGCCATTGTTCACGCCTTGAAGATTTGGCGTCATTATTTGTATGGGGTTCATTGTGAGATCTATACTGATCACTGGAGTTTGCAGTATCTGTTAAAATAGAAGGATCTTAATTTGCCTCAGCGGAGATGGTTAGAGCTTCTTAAGGACTATGATATCACTATTTTGTACCATCCGGGGAAGGCCAATTTGGTGACCGATGCTTTGAGTCACCGGGTAGAGAGTTTGGGGAGTTTAGCATATCTTCAAGCATCAGAGAGACTTTTGGCATTTGATGTTCAGACCTTAGCAGGCCAGTTTGTCAGATTGGATATTTCGGAGCCTAGTCGGGTATTGGCTTGTGTGGTCTCCAGGTCTTCTCTTTATGACCATATCAGGGAGCGTCAGTATGATGACCTCACTTGCTCGTTCTTCAGGATAGGATTTGGAGAGGTGATGCTAGGTATGTGACTGTTGGTGATCACGGGGTGCTGAGAATGCAGGGCCGGATATGTGTGCCTAATGTAGATGGGCTTCGAGAGCTGATTCTTGAGGAGGCCCACATCTCGAGGTATTCCATCCATCCAGGTGCCGCGAAAATGTATCAGGATTTGAGGCAGCACTATTGGTGGAGGCGGATGAAGAAGGATATAGTTGGGTTTGTGGCTCGGTGTCTAAACTGTCAGCAGGTTAAGTATGAGTATCAGAGACCGGGTGGTTTTCTTCAGAGGTTAGAGATCCCAGAGTGGAAGTGGGAGCGGATCACTATGGACTTTGTAGTTGGGCTCCCACGAACTTCGAGGAAGTTTGACGCTATTTGGATTGTTGTGGATCGGCTGACCAAGTCCGCACACTTCATTCCATTTAGTACTACTTACTCTTCAGAGCGGTTGGCTAAAATTTATATCCGAGAGATCGTTCTCCTGCATGGTGTCCCAGTTTCCATCATTTCAGATAGGGGTACTCAGTTCACATCGCAGTTTTGGAGGGCCGTGCAGCGAGAGTTGGGTACTCAGGTTGAGTTAAGCACAGCTTTTCACCCTCAGACAGACGGGCAGTCCGAGCGCACTATTCAGATATTGAAGGACATGTTGCGTGCTTGTGTCATTGACTTTGGGGGTTCATGGGACCAGTTTCTGCCACTCGCGGAGTTTGCATATAACAACAGTTATCAGTCGAGTATTCAGATGGCTCCGTACGAGGCTTTGTTTGGGAGGAGGTGTAGATCTCCGGTTGGATGGTTTGATCTGGTGAGGCTAGGCTCTTAGGTACAGACTTGGTCCAGGACGCATTAGATAAGGTGATATTGATTCAGGAGCGGCTTCGCACGGCGCATTCCAGGCAGAAGAGCTACGCGGATAGGAAGGTCCGTGATGTGTCTTTTATGGTTGGAGAGAAGGTTTTGCTAAGGGTATCACCCATGAAGGGTGTTATGAGGTTTGGGAAGAGGGGCAAGTTGAGCCCCCGGTTCATTGGGCCTTTTGAGGTGCTTCAGAGGATAGGAAAGGTGGCTTATAAGCTTGCCTTGCCACCCAGCTTGTCGAGTGTGCATCCAGTGTTTCATGTTTCCATGCTCCGGATGTATATTGGAGATCCGTTCCATGTTTTGGATTTTATCACGGTTCAGTTGGAGGGTTATATGACTTATGATGTGGAGCCGGTGGCTATTTTGGATTAGCAGGTTCGAAGATTGAGGTCAAAGGATATAGCTTCAGTGAAGGTGCAGTGGAGAGGTCAGCCTGTGGAGGAGGCCACCTGGGAGATCGAGCGGGAGATGCAAAGCAGATATCCATGCCTATTTGAGACTCCAGGTATGTTTCTAGACTCGTTCGAGGAGGAACGAATGTTTAAGAGGGGGAGGATGTAACGACCCGACCGGTCGTTTCGAGAGTTATAACCCCATTTTTCCCATTCCTACTTCTTTTTGTATTATTCAGCTATATTATGTTATATCGGGTTAGTGGGTTCGAGTCCGGAAGGAACTCGGAGTGAAATGAGACACTTGGTCTCATAATGGAAAAATTAAGTTAGAAAAGTGGATCGGATATGGACCTATTTGTAAACAACCTCGGATTTGAATTTTGATGATTCCAATAGCTCTGTATGGTGATTTTGGGTTTAGGAGCGTGTCCGGAATATTATTTGAAAGTCCGTAGAGGAATTAGGCTTGAAATGCCTAAAGTTTTATATTTGAGAAGTTTGATTGGGGGGTTGACTTTTTGATATCGGGGTCGGAATCTGATTCTGAAAATTGGAATACCTCTATTATGTCATTTAGGACTTGTGTGCAAAATTTAAGGTCAATCGGACGTGATTTGATAGGTTCCGGAGTTGTTTGTAGAAATTAGAAATTTCAAAGTTCATTAGGCTTGAATTGGGGCGTAATTCATGGTTTTAGCGTTGTTTGAGGTGATTTGAGGGTTTGACTAAGTTCGTATGATGTTTTAGGACTTGTTGGTATATTTGTTTGAGGTCTCGAGGACCTCGGGTGAGTTTCGGATGGTTAACGGATCAAAAATTGAACTAGAACAGCTGCTGCAATTTCCTTCTGTTGGAAATTTCTTCTGCCCAGAAATCGAGCCCAGATGTGAGCCCAGATCGAGCTCAGGGTCGAGGGCCACGACCGAAGCCTAGATCGAGCTCAGGGTCGAGGGCCACGATCGAAGGCATGATCGAGCCCAGGGTCGAGGGTCACTGTCGAAGGCCGGGTCGAAGACATAATCGAGGGCCAGGATAGAGAACCAGGATCGAGGGCCAGGACCGAGGACAAGGATCGAGGACCTCGATCGAAGGCCAAGATCGAGGCAAAACCGAGGATGTCTGGGCAGAATTATAAAAATAGGGACTTCGTCCCATTTGCCATTTTTGACAAATTGGAGCTTGAGGAGAGGCGATTTTTTATATATTTTCAAGGAAAACTTTAGGTAAGTCCCTTGTGGTCATTTGTACTCCATAATATTGAATTATCATCGAATAATACGACTAGATTACATGATTTTGAGGTGTAAATCGGAGATTGGAACTTAGAAATTTGGAAATAAGATTTGTAGATTTGAGGGTCGAGTTGAGGTCAGATTTTGGTAAAATTAGTATGGATAGACTCGTGGTTGAATGAGCTTTCGGATTTTGTAAATTTTGTCGAGTTCCGAGACGTGGGCCCCACGGGCGATGTTTGAGCTAATTTTCGGATTTTTATGGAAAAATCATTATTATCTTTGGAAATTAATTCCAATGAATTTAATTGACTGGAACGAATTATTTATGACAAGATTCGAGGCGTTTGGAGACCAATTCACAAGGAAAGGGCATTGCAGAATAAGAATTTCGCGGTTTGAGGTAAGTAACGATTGTAAATCTAGTCCCGAGGGTATGAAACCCCGGATTTCATATCATTATATTATTTTAAATGGACGCACATGCTAGGTGACGGGCGTGTGGGCGTGCACAATTGATGATTTGTGACTTGGTCCGTCCCGTAGCAACTGTAAAGTTGCATACTTTGTTTAAACCATTTGATACTTATATGTTTTAGAAAGAATTTCTGTAAATTGGGTTGAATGCCATGTTTGGGCCTTGCACAAATGCTGTTTGGACCCTTAGGGGCTGTTTCTTACCATCGTCTCATTGTTTTCGATTTGGAAATCTATTCTCAGTCATGTTTATACTTGTTTACCGCATAACTCAGTTTTTATGACTCTATTTTGATGCATATAAATGTTTTGGGCCGAATGCCCTATTTTACTAAAATGCCCGAGTGGATTGAGATATTTATGACTGAATGAGGCCGAGGGCCTGACTGGTGAGGATGAGTGTGGATCGGGGCTGCCCGCCTGCAGCATATTTATGACTGAGTGAGGCCGAGGGCCTGATTAGTGAGGATGAGTGTGGATCGGGGCTGCCCGCCTGCAGCATACTTTATTATTATCGCATGTGAGTTGTCCGAGTGCCGAGTGAGCGCAGGTACCTACTGAGTGCGAGTGCCGAGTGCTGAGTGACTGGGAGACATGAGTGATTGTGAGGTATGCCCGAGTGGCACGAGTGACTGTGAGGTTTGCCCGAAGGGCTATATATGAGTGATGTTTTGCCCGAGGGGCTGTTTATGATTTCATCATTTTTGCTCACCTTTGCATTGAGCCTTTGTTTGAAAAACTGTTGGAAAAACGTCTTTAAATGATTTTTACTGGAAGTGGGTTTAAACTAGATAATTTGATTCAAATCCTGATTTTTAAAAGCATGTGGTATTTTTACTGAGATTTCCTGATATGAACGTTATATGTTTTATTGCTCGTCACTACTGCTCAGTCTTTATTTATTATTGTTACTTACTGAGTTGGCGTACTGACGTTACTCCATGCAGCTTGTGTGCAGATTAAGGTGTAGCTGGACACGGTAGCGATTATTGAGTGTTCTGGTTGCAGATTTTCTTGGAGATAGTAAGGTAGCTGTTTGGCGATCGCAGCCCTTGCTCTTCTCCCTCTTATCTTCCTCTAGTTGTATTTAGCTATTTTTCGGGCTGAGTTAGCCTTGATATTGTTAGATAGATTGTAGTATATGCTCATGACTTGTGACATCCCGATTTCGGGCTTTTCTTTTCCGCACTTCTATTTTTCTTTGATTTGAACTCTTTAAATGGAGGTTTTATGTTAAATAACCTTGAAATTATCTTTGAAATGAAAATATCGGTTTGATTTGGAAATGAGTCGGCTTGCCTAGTTCCACGATAGGCGCCATCACGACAGGGGTTAGTTTTAGGTCGTGACACATAGTCACTTCGTGGGTCAATTTGTCCATGATGTTGTATATACGAGTTTTGATACGTAGTTCAAACAGTTTGTAAGTTTATCCTGATAATGTTCTTCTAAAGTTTTCGTATATATATATATATATATATATATATATATATATATATATATATATATATATATATATATATATATATATATATATATATATATATATATATATATATATATATATATATAACTTATGAATTTTTTAACACTATGTAGGTAAATAATCCAAATAATAGTGTAAATCAATTTTTGAAAGATATATCTTGGGGACCTGGGATTCAGGTCAGAACAATGTCTAAGTACGTAGTGAATGGTTATAAGTTTCATACAGAGGATTTCTCTAAAAATAAAAATAGCAACAACAACGGGGTGTGGGTTTAAGGTGGTGATGGCAACTAAGTTTGAGATATTTATTATTATGGCGTGGTCAATGAAATATTACAACTAGAACACACAGGCTGGCCATATAAGAAATTGATACTCTTTATATGCAAGTGGTTTGACCCAAATTCAACAAGAGGTACAAGAGTACACCACCAATACAACATAATTGAGGTTAATCATATGAGGGAGTATGAACGCTATGATCCTTTCATAATTGCACATAACGTTTGGCAAGTGTATTATGCTCATAATCCATTGCAGCAGAATAAGTCCGATTGGTGGGTTGTAATCAAAACTAAGCCTGTAGGTAGGGTGGAAGTCGAGAATGTATTAGATGTTGCATATCAAAATGATATCTCCAGTGTTCACCAAATAGTGGACAATCAGTTAGAAAATGATTTGGAACATCCTGAATGCATATTGGAAGAAGTTGATATAAATGAAGTAACAATTATAGAAAATGAGGACGAAGAATCAATTGAAGAAAATCAAACAAGTGAGGACGAGGAATTCTTGTACAAAGAACAATATGTCGACGAGAATTAAAAAGTTGATTTTTTAAAGCACTCTCATTTTATAACTAGTTTCTTATATGTTTCAATCTAAATATGTATTATATTATGCAGATGGTAGGCAAGGGTCAAGGTAACAATGACCCTACTAGTTCTCGGGGTCGAGAAAAGGCTAGGAAGGGAAAGATGATGGTAGATAATAATACTCCCTCTTTTCCACCCTCTTCAGAGATGCATATACTTATCCTCCACCACACGGCTATACTGAGCTACCACACCATCACGATGCCTACACCTTCATCCAGACACCAGGTCTTTCATCACAGGGCCATAGGACTTTACGTCCGACATACAGTCCAGCTGCCTCACAGCCACGTGGATCACAACCATCTGCATCACAGCCACGTAGATCGCAGCCATCTGCATCACAACCACATGAATCGCATCCTTACATATCATAGTCACATGGATCGCATCCATCCATATCACAGCCACTCGGGTCACAACCATCAGTATCACAACCACATGGATTGCATCCAGCTATGTCGCAGTCATAAGGATCGCAGCCATCTTCATCATCGACTCCATCTATTTCAGGCCTTCCCATGTGAAACAGTAGTTCTGATCCCCCTACACCATCTACACATGCATCTGATACATATGATGAGGATGATGATCCAGAGGTAGTACATTATGATCGCTATGGCAGGATCATCATAGTCCCTGAGGGTAACGGGTAAGAGTTATTTGTTATTTTTGCGTTTATTGTTTTATAATGTTTTTACTAATATATTCAAGTTTTTTTATTGTCAAATTGCAGGTTCAAGCCGGGTAAGCAGACTACGAAGATAATCACCAATGCGATCAAAAAGCTTTATGATGACCCTTATGCGACTTGGACTGATTTTTCATTCTCGCTGAACGAGCAAATTTTCAATCAGTTTAAGGTATATATGTTCTTTTAAGCAGTTTAATAATTTATATTTATGATATTTCCATCTAATATTTAACTTTTGAAATGCATAGCAAGTGTGTATGGAAAAACCGCTATAGTGAGAAAGTGGCTGTAAATTTTCATCATAAAGTACGCAAGAGATTAGCGGATCATTTCTCGAATGGTAGAAAGAAGAACAAGAGGCCTGACTAGTGTCTGCACCATTTATGAGATGATTTGTTAATGCAATAGCAGACCGAGGAATTCTTATGGAGGAGCGAAAAAGGAAAGAAAGCTCGCTCATCCGAGATGGGAGGCTCCTTGCACACTGAGGGTGCAATCAGCATCGGGACAATAAAAAGAAGATTGGTAATTGATTAATTATTTTACTTTTCTAAGTATATCAATTCTACTTATTAACTAAATTAATTTTTTTTTTAGGAAAAGAAGCATGGGCGTCCAATGAGCCATGATGAGCTATTCAAGGAGACGCATATTTTAAAGAAGAAGAAAGAGGGGGATGGAGATAGGTGGGTTGAGGACCGGGCAGAGACCGCATATGTAAGCTTTTAATTTTTTTTAAGTGTTATAATTTACTTTTATAAGAATTTTTATATACTAATTTACTTTAAAATATTGTAGGGTCACTACCAAAGTAACGTGGAGGAATTCATTCGTAGTCAGACAACTGGTGAATCGGGCGAGCCAACCCAACTTTCGGACGAGGATACTGAAAGAATATGGTTGGAGGATGTTGGCGGTCCAAAATGGGGGAAGGTATACGGGCTTCCAACAAAAATATTCCATCGCTATAGGTGTGGAATGCAAGGAATAGAGACTTCTTCACAGGGCGAGGAACTTAACAGGGAGAGCCTCTCAGCTATGCGAGAGACAGTGACAAAGCTTACATCCGAGCTAGAAGCAGCCAAGCAAAGATAAAGGCTTAGAGATGCTCAATTCCTTGGTATTCAAGGTCATATCAGAACTCTCCTTTCTACTGGAGCTTTTCCGTTGCCCCGGTCTCGTGAGTCATCGCCAGAGGCTCGACCTGCATGTGATCGTTCCTCCCGTCCTCCTCGTGATTGTTCCTCCCGTCCTCCCTGTGATCGTTCTTCCCGTCCTCTGCAAGTCCGTTCTCTATACCATCTTTTAGATGAAAGTTCATCAGACAGTGATGATGTTGTAGAAAATACCCCTTGACCAATACTTTGATATACTTTGAACTAGACTAATAGAACCAGCTTTGAATTATATTGAACAATTTTAAACTTGTTGTAATTAGTTTTTGCTTGGTTTTGGATTGTGATGTTCAATTGAAATTTAATTTGTTAGTTTTAAAGTATTAATTGGATATTTGGTTATTGTTGTTGGATATTTGGTTGGATTTGTGGTTAATTAGGGGTTGTATGTGGTAAATTGGTGGTTATTAGATGTGAATTGGGGAGTATTGGTATGCTGTTTTTATTTGGCAGGTGGTGTAGCTACCAAAACATACATTTTCTGCCAAATTTAATCCCCAAAAAATCGACCAACCTTGGTCGGTAACTAATAAAAAAAATTTAAATTGCACATTACCGACCAATGTTGGTCGGTTAATGTACAATGAATTCCCAGAAATTCAACATTACCGACCAAATTTGGTCGGTTTGCTGCCTGCCATGTCCAGTTTACCAACCAATTTTTGGTCGGTATTTTAAATTTTAATTATTTATAAAAATAATATATTTTTCAGTACCGATCAAAGCTGGTCGGTATTCTTAAATTTTAATTATTTATAATAAAATATATTTTTCAATACCGACCAAAATTGGTCGATAGGCAAAATTAATAAATTTAATACACCGACCAAGTTTGGTCGGTAAAATTAAATTATTAAACTAATATTCCGACCAATTTTGGTCGGTATGTCAATTAAATTGTCAGATGGTCGTGTATGGCATACCGACCAATGTTGGTCGGTAATTTCCGACCAACTTTGGTCGGTATACTATTCCGACCTTCAAAATACCGTCCACACGTGAATGGTCGTGTTTTGGACGGTTATTGGCCATTACCGTTCAATTTTGGTCGGTTTTTTGGATGATTTTTCCCGAATTTCTAGTGGTGAAAGGAGTGCAGTTTCAATATACGTAAAAAAAAAATGTTTTGGCAAAAATATTTGCTCACAAAAGAAATATGTCATGAAGTAATGTTTTTCTGTTTCAATTTTTTCTGTGATATCTATGGCTATTTAACAAATATAAACCATCTTACAAAAACGTGGCAGTCACATATTCTAACACAAAGGTAGAACATTGATGTGCTGGTGTGTCAAAATAGATCAATGGGGCCACAAGTTACAAAAAGCATTTTCACAATGTAAGGTGATGCGCCGTATAGGGAATTCAAAGTATTCCCTATTGGAGGGTACCATAATTGCAGCACGAAAGTACCTATTAAGCACAACATGTTAAAGAGAAAATTCCAATTTTCTCCTTGGTCCACTATTTTTGAATTGTTTACAGCAGCAAATTAGGTATACCTGGGCAGAGGGTTGTTCTTCTTGGTCCACTATTTTTGAAATAATTGACATTTACATACCTTCTGAATTAGAGAAAAAAATATTAAATAATACAACCGAATAAACAAAGTATAGTAAATTGAAAAATCTAAATTAGGTAGCTTATCTAAATTTTAAAAGTATTTACAGCATCCCAATTTTAATGAATTCGTTGAACCAAATGTATGGAGACTTTGCAAGTATTAGTGATTGAAGTTGAAGTTCCTCGGAGATTTTACATTATCTAATTCAATTTTTCTTTAATTAAATGCATACACATTGTGCACTCTTAAGTTAGTCGATCGAACTCTATACTAACCAGGCAATGACAAAATATATTTGAATATACATGCATATACATGATGATCAGTTGCATATGATAGACAATAAATAGACCCACTAAATTCTACGGTGTGTATATGATTGAAAAATAAATAAAATTCTAAACCAATTTTATTTATTACAAGAAGAATAATGGGTGCATTTGTAATTAAAAAAATTATGAATAATTTGTATATTCTAGTAACTTTAGCATTCACATCAATAGTAATTTTTGAAAATAATAGAGCAAGAAGAACAACAAGTGATTTAAATAAAAAAATTTGGAAAATTTTGGATTACTTAACAGATCAAGGGATATTTTTAAAAGTTTGTTGATTCTAGGGGTAAATTTAGCCCGATAGTATAACGGTAGGGGTAAATTTGGCCCGATAATATAACTGAAGTTAAATATAAACAACATATGAAAGTAGCGGGATATATTTGGCCATTTTCCCTATTATTTTTTATAATAGGAATATCCTCTTTTAGAGTGTCTTTTTCCATAATTTTGTCCAAATTGCTTATGCCAAATCTCCTTTCTTCTTGCTCTACTTTGAATTAGACAAATTTTACGGTAGCAGCACAAATCATATTTCTGATGTACTTTATCTAGTATCACTGATGAGAGGCTCTTCCTTCTTCTTTCTCTATTTTTTTTGTGAAAAAGAAAAATAAGAAAGGCCTTATCAATCATTTCATCTTAATTAGGGTTCCCTCAAGGCCACTTATGATTTAAGGATCCATAATTTTTGCACCACAAACAAAATTAAGATGCATCATCAGGTTCTTCAGTGAACTCAATGATTTACCTAAGTTGGAAGCTATCAATTGAAAATTCAAATAATTTCCTAATTGGAAAAAAGTTCTAATATTCACATCTAATCCAGTTTAAGCCAAATATAGGTTATACCACAAGTTTAGAACTCAAGCCACATTCATCATTGGTAGACGGCTAGACGCACACATAAGAGCATGTGCTACTCCTGCCTTTTGTTTTTGTGCGAACTTTTATAGTGTCCGTAAAAACTCTTACTTTTGTAGCGACTAAATAAATTGTCATAGAAAATTTGATTTCTCTTTTCCCATTTAGTGAACTAAAGAGCAAATGAAATTTTTTTATGTTGGAGAGGGCAAAGTCATTCGAAGCACTGAAAATGCAGAAGAGGAGAAACGAAGGATGTGAAGGGTTATCATCTAATCAAGCTGGCCCTTTTAACCATAGTTTTGGCAATTATCTCCGTTGCCATACAACACCTAAATATTTTCCCCCTTATTTCTGATCAATTCTCAATCGAGCTTTTCCCACTTGGTGCTGTACTTTAGTAATATTTGTACACATGGAAAATTCAAAAAATTATATTAATACACCTGTATCAAGCTTCATTCAGCTTATGGGGGTACTTAACCAAATTAGTATTAAACTGTTTGATTGGTTTAAAATTTCTTGATGGGAATATGATGAAAAATGAAGAACAATTACCATAAACACCAAAAAAGTTTAATAATTTGATGGTAAATTGACACAGAATGTTTAGTTAAGACCTTAAACTAATGGGACATGCAAAGAATGCATGGGTTCATCAATGCGGTTGTCAATTTTTGAAAACTAATTTATCTTTTTATAAATTATTATATGTAAAGCTGGTTAGTTGTAATATATCTTTTTTTAAAAATATATTTCTGGTTTATTATACTCTCTTCAATTATATGTCTTAGCTATAGTATACTATTATTTTAATTAAAACTTTTGTGTTTTATAGATTTTGTACAACTAAACTTACACGTATTGTGGGTCAAATCCGCGAGAAAATTTAAGAAGACTACATAAACAATAATCAATAATTCAATACAATGAGCACATGCCTTGTTTTAACGTGGCAAAAAATCTGCAGTTTAGCAGAAAATGGTGGCGAAGTTTTAGTAGCTATTGATAATGTCCAAATAATGCAGCAGCGAGTATAACTCTTTCAAGCAATCTAACCATGTGAAATGTCTAAAATGCCCCAACAATTTATGCTTCCTCATATGTTTTGTTATTGTCTCTCGGTAATTTCTTTTTCCAACAAACTTTGATATTGCAAGCATGTATGAGTAGTTAAATGTCTAATCCTACAATAATAAAAATAATTATGGAACCCATTTTATTTTTGCTCATAACAATTATCCTAACGTTAAGTTTCAGATTAATATATTCTAATTTTTTTGTATTAAACTCCAAATCTTATAGATAAAATAATATAGATTAATATATCCACCTTTTTGCCTACTTTTAGAAAGCATTCACCACAATAACCAAGAAAAGATCAACGCCAACACAGAAACAGTTTGGGTGGGGCTGGGCTTGGGGTCCACGTGAGAAGTACAAAGCGAGCGAGCAAAAGCTATTGTATGGAAATGTGTGTAGTGATGGATGATGATATAAGCAAAGGGTAATTTAGTCAAGGCATGCAAATATTTATCCACAAGCTCGGTAAGATTCTATTTTGGCCAATTATTATGTTCCATTTTAACTGAAATTACTATATTACCCTTTAAATCCCAAGCAGAAGTCCAGCTACCTACTAACTCCCTCTTATTAGATAGTAGAATAACGGTAAGCTTCTGTGAAAAATGTTCCTTTTTTTCCTAAATATATGAACAATGTAGCCAGCAGCTATTATTTAATACATTTCAAGAGTTTAATTTTTCACTTTTAGGGACAAGTTAGGAAACCTCCACTTGTTGATTTTTATCAGCAGAGTTTATAACAACGGCTAGCGATACGATTTTTCGAATTGCATGCACACTACCCTCTCATACTTTATTTATGAGATTACACTTGATTATTTTGTTGTTTGTTTTGCATGCGTCGTGAACTATGCGTTTCCTTGATCATCATAATTTGTTACCAAATTATATTTTGCATTTCCTTGAGTAGACTAGACTAATCTGGGCTTAACAACCAGACTAATGTAAAAAGACTACTACCAAAAACAAATATAGGAATTAGCTAATTAACAAATTCATCATTAATCTGCCACTAAATCTCCCGTAGCTAATAAGATTTTAGATAATTCGTCACTAATTATCAACCTAACATGCATATGCATGATTGTGGCCTAAGTAAGTTTTTTGATGATTGACAAAGAAACACATGCATGAACGAGGTCCATACACAGTATACACAGGGCACGGGCAGATTCGAGCACAAAGTATGCACATGAAGGAGATAAGCATAAGTGGTTATATTTGATATCTCCTGAACGAAAAGGTTACATATTTGATAATTTTCATAACTCCCGAACGAAAAAATTGCATATTTGATAAGGAGCATGACTCATTACTTGAAGATAACTCTATCCAAGATAAGGAAAGAGTTAGAAGTTGAAGATAGCTAGAAGTCTTCCACCAAGGAAGAGTAAAACATCAGACTTCTAGTTAATCCTTATTCTACTAACTCTATAAATATTAGTGTTGTGCTCTTTATAGGTAACACACATATACTAAAGTTAAGCAAGAATTAAGAGAAAAATAGCAAGGCATTTTGCAAGCAATTCCTGTGTGATTCAAGTGTGCAAACCTGAAACTACATGAACCAGATAGAAGAACCAGTTGCAAGTGTTTGTCTTTTATTCTAGTTTCGTTGTAGTAGGGCTTTTGAGTTATACCTTTCATCTTTCTCTAGAAACATTTGGACTAGGTACTTTGAGTTGTATTGTTCAAGTTACAATTAACTTGAAGTTGTCGCAACAGTATGAGGATGGTTTCCCCAAAGGTGTAACGACCAGACCGGTCGTTTTGAGTGTATTAGCCCCGACCCCCATATTTTCTACTTTCCCTGTGTCTGTTTCTGCTTATGTGACTTACCGTGAAGTTTTGTTTTTGGTTTCGGAGTATTTTGGGACACTTAGTCCCTAAAACGGAAGCTTAAGTCTTAGGATTTTGACTGTAGTTAGAACTGTGTGAAGAGGACTCTGGAATGGAGTTCCGTTAGCTCCATTAGGTGATTTTGGACTTAAGAGTGTGTCCGAAATGTGATTTGGAGGTCCGTAGTAGAATTAGGCTTGAATTGGTGAAAGTTAAAATTTTGGCGAATTTGACCGGCAGTAAAAATTTTGATATCGGGGTCGGATTTGGTTTCCGGGAATTAAAGTAGGTTCGTGACGTCATTTAGGAATTCTGTGCAAAATGTGAGGTCAATCGGATATGGTTTGATAGGTTTCTGCATCGTTTGTGGAAATTGGAAGTTTAGAAGTTCTTTAGGCTTGAATCCTTGTGTAATCTGTGTTTTGATGTTGTTTTGGATGATTTGAAGGTTCGACTAAGTTCGCATTGGGTTATATGACTAGTTGGTATGTTTGGTCGAGGTCCCGGGGGCCTCGGGTTGATTTCGGATGGTTAACGGACTTGATTTTGAGTTGATGAAGTAGCTGAAGTGTTGCTGCTACTGGTGTGACTGCACCTGCGGAGTTGGCACCGCAGGTGGGAGCCCGCAGAAGCGGGGAAGGAAACGCAGAAGCGACCAAAGATGTGTTGAGCAGAGGTCGCATGTGCGAAGATTTTCCCGTACCTGCAATGGTCGCAAAAACGGACAGCTGGGCGCAAGTGCGAGTTTTAGCCGCAGGTGCGATGGGTTTCCCCACCCGCGATAGGTGCATTTTCCACATGTGTGGCGTTGCAGATGCGATAGTGGGTCCACAGATGCGAAAAGTCTAGATAAAAAGTTTAAAAGTAAGGGTTCGCGAGTTTAGTCTTATTTCACCATTTGAGACTCAGACTTAGGCGATTTCGGAGAAGATTTTGGAAGGGATTATTGAGGTAAGCTTCTTGTACTCGTTTTTCATCATAAATCGTAATTCCCCACTGATTTCCCCACATAATTAGCGAGATTTTGAAGTGAAATTTGGGGGTTTAGGGCTTGAGAATTGGAGAGTGGATTTTGGGAATTTGTACGATCAAATGATGTCGGATTTTGATGGATTTAGTATGGTTAGACTCACGAGTGAATGGGCTTTTGGGTTTTGTTACTTTTGTCAGATTTCGAGGCGTGGGCTCGGGGGCCGGGTTAAGCCTATTTCAGATTTTGGCTTACAATTTTGTGTTTTTCTTATGGAATTGATTCTTTTAGCCTATATTAATTATATCATGCTTCTTGTGGCTAGATTCGGGGCGTTTGGAGATTGATTCAAGGGGAAAAGGCATTGTGGAGTAGGATTTTGCGCGGTTTGAGGTAAGTAACAGTTTTAAATCTGATCCTGATGGTATGAAACCCGGATTATTAGATTATGTAAGTATTTTGGAGGTGACACATATGCTAGGTGACGGGTGTGTAACGGTTTCTCATCTATTGCATCTCCCTTGACCAAATTGACCGAAAAGGGTGCTCCATTCAGGTGGTCGGATGGGTGCGAGGAGAGCTTTCAGAAGCTCAAGACTGCTTTAACCACGACTGCGGTTCTAATTCTGTCATTATCTTTTGGTTCTTACACAGTGTATTGATGCCTTGCGGATCGGTATTGGGTGTGTTTTGATGCAGGAGGGTAGAGTGATTGCTTATGCTTCACGCTAGTTGAAGACCTATAGAAGAACTATCCTGTCCATGATCTTGAGTTAGCAGTTATTGTTCACGCCTTGAAGATTTGGCGGCACTATTTGTACAGTGTTCATTGTGAGATTTACACTGATCACCGAAGTTTGCAGCATCTGTTCAAGAAGAAGGATCTTAACTTGCGTCATCGGAGATGGTTGGAGCTTTTTAAGGACTATGATATCACCATTCTGTACCACCCCGGGAAGGCCAATATGGTGGCCGATGCCTTGAGGTGCTGGGTAGAGAGTTTGGGGAGCTTAGCATATCTTCAAGCAGTAGAGAGGCCGTTGGCATTAGATGTTCAGGCCTTAGCTAGCAAGTTTGTTAGATTGGATGTTTCTGAGTCGAGTCGAGTATTGGCTTGTGTGGTCTCTCAGTCTACTCTTTTTGATCGTATCAGGGAGCATTAGTATGATGACCCCATTCTGCTTGTCCTTAAGGGCACGGTCCTGCACGATGATGCTAAGGAGGTCACTATCGGGGTTGATGGTGCATTGAGGATGCATGGCAGGCTATGTGTGCCCAATATAGATGGTTTGCGTGAGTTGATTCTCTAGGAGGCTCACAGTTCGCGGTATTCTATTCAACCGGGTGCCACGAATATGTATCAGGACTTGAGACAACATTACTGGTAGAGGAGAATAAAGAAGGACATAGTGGAGTATGTAGCTCGGTGCCTAAATATCCAGCAGGTGAAGTATGAGCATCAGCAACCAAGTGGGTTGCTTCAGAAGTTAGAGATTCCGGAGTGGAAATGGGAGCGAATCACTATGGATTTCATTGTTGGGCTTCCACTGACTCTGGGGAAGTTTGATGCAGTTTGGGTGATTGTGGATAGGCTGACCAAGTCAGCTCATTTCATTCCTGTGATGACTACCTATTCTTCCGAGCAAGTGGCTCGAGTGTATATCCACGAGATTGTCAGGCTCCATGGTGTACCGGTATCTATCATCTCTGACCGAGGTACGCATTTTACATCACGGTTCTAGAGGGTCGTGCAACATGAGTTGGGGACTCGAGTGGAATTGAGCACAACATTTCACCCTCAAAAGGACGGACAGTCCGAGCGCACTATTCAGATATTAGAGGATATGCTCCGTGCGTGTGTGTTGGAGTTTGGAGGTTCGTGGGATCTTTTCTTTCCTCTAGCGGAGTTTGCTTACAATATCTGTTCCAGTCGAGCATCCAGATGGCACCGTATGAGGCTCTGTATGGTAGGTGGTATAGGTCTCCGGTGGGTTGGTTCGAGCCAGGCGAGGCTAGATTATTGGGTACTGACTTGGTTGAGGATGTTCTGGAGATGGTTAAGGTGATTCAAGATAGACTATGCACAACCCAGTCTAGGAAGAAGAGTTGTGCAGATCGGAAGGTTCGCGATGTTGCATTCATGGTTGGGGAGCGGGTCTTGCTCCGGCTTTCGCCTGTGAAGGGGGTTACGAGGTTTGGGAAGAAGGGCAAGCAGAGGCCAAGGTTCATTGGCCCCTTTGAGGTGTTTCGACGAGTTAGGGAGGTTGCTTATGAGCTTGCTTTACCTCCCAGTCTAGCGGGAGTTCACCAGTATTTCATGTTTTTATGCTTCGGAAGAATCACGGTGATCCATCTCACGTGTTGGATCTTAGCTCAATCCAGTTGGACAAGGATTTATCTTATGTTGAGTAGCAAGTGGCGATCTTGGATAGGTAGGTTCGAATGCACAGCCGTTATCCTCGTCTTTTCACCACTTCAGGTATGTCTCTATGCTCGTTCGAGGACGAACGATTATTTTAAGAGGGGGAGGATGTAACAACCCGACCGGTCCTTTTTTAGTGTATTAGCCCCGACCTTCCTATTTTTCGCTTTCCCCGTGTCTAGTTTTGTTTATGTGACTTGCCGGGAAGTTTTGTTTTTGGTTTTCGGAGTGTTTGGGACACTTAGTCCCTAAAACGGAAGCTTAAGTCTTAGGAATTTTACCGTAGTCAGAACTGTATGAAGACGACTCCAGAATGGAGTTCCGTCGGTTCTGTTATCTCCATTGGGAGGTTTTGGACTTAGAAGCATGTCCGAAATGTGATTTGGAGGTCCGTAGTAGAATTAGGCTTTAATTGGCTAAAGTTGGAATTTTGGCGAATTTGGCCGGCAGTGGAAATTTTGATATCGGGGTCGGATTTGATTTCTGGGAATTGGAGTAGGTTTGTAACTTCATTTACGACTTGTGTGCAAAACTTACGGCCAATCGGATGTGGTTTGATAGGTTTCAGCATCGTTTGTGGAATTTGGAAGTTTAGAAGTTCTTTAGGCTTGAATCCGGGTGTAATCTGTGTTTTGACGTTGTTTTGGGTGATTTGAAGGTTTGGTATGTTTGGTAGAGGTCCCGGGGGTCTCGGATTGATTTCAGGTGGTTAACAGACTTGATTTTGAGTTGATGAAGCAGCTGAAGTGTTGCAGCTACTGGTGTGACCGCACCTGCGAAGTAGGCACCGCAGGTGCAAGCCTGTAGAAGCAGGGAAGGAACTGCAGAAGCGAACAAAGATGAGTTGAGTAGAGGTCGCATGTGCGAAGATTTTCCCGCACCTGCGATGGTCGCAAAAGAGGGCAGTTGGGCGCATGTATGAGTTTTAGCCGCATGTGCTATGGGTTTTAGCACCTGTGATAGGCGCATATGCAGTCTTGTAGCCATCAGAGCAGAATATGGGATTTCAAGTGGAATCCGCACCTGTAATGGATTTTCTGCATGTGCGGCGTCGCAAATGCGACAGTGGGTCCGCAGATGCAAAAAGTCTAGGTAGAAGGTTTAAAAGCAAGGGTTCATGATTTTAGTCTTATTTTACCATTTGAGACTCGGACTTAGGCGATTATTGAGGTAAGTTTCTTGTACTCGTTTTTTTATCATAAATCTTGATTCCCCACTCATTTCCCCACCTAATTAGCGAGATTTTGAAGTGAAATTTGGGGGTTTAGTGCTTGATAATTGGAGAGCATATTTTGGGGATTTGGAGGACCAAATGATGTCGTATTTTGATGAATTTAGTATAGTTAGACTCGTGAGTAAATGGGCTTTCGGGTTTTGTAACTTTTGTCGAATTTTGAGGTGTGGGCCCAGGGGCCGGGTTGAGCCTATTTCGGATTTTGTCTTACAATTTCATGTTTTTCTCTTGGAATTGATTCTTTTAGCCTATATTAAATATATCGTGCTACTTATGACTAGATTCGGGGCGTTTGGAGATTGATTCGAGGGGCAAAGGCATTGCGGAGTAGGATTTTGCGCGGTTTGAGGTAAGTAACAGTTTTAAATCTGGTCCTGAGGGTATGAAACCCCCAATAACCAGATTATGTGAGTATTTTGGAGGTGATGCACATCCTAAGTGACGGGCGTGTGGGCGTGCATTGTAACGACCCGACCGATCATTTTGAGCTCTAACACGTCGTCCGGCAGTTTGAAGCCTTGAGTAGCTTCACTTCAGGTATTATGACTTGTGCGCGTCGTCCGAATTGAATTTCGGGAAGTTCGAAGTTTATTTGGAAAGAAAATTCTAATTTCGCAAGCTTTAAGTTGGAAGAATTTACTAAGTTGTGCTTTTTGAGTAAATGACCTCAGAATCGGTATTTGAAGATTCCAACAGGTTCGTATGATGATTTTGGACTTGGGCATATGTTTGGATCAGGTTTTGGATGACCCGGGAGCGTTTCAACGCCTATTATGGAAAGTTGGCATTTTGGAAGAATTTCATAAATTTGGGTTGAAAACATTTCAATGTTATCGATGTCCGATTAGGATTCCGAGCCTAGGAATAGCTCTGTATGGTGATTATGGAATTGGGACCGCGTACGGAACTGGATTTGGAGGTTCGTAGGTCATTTCGGGGTCATTTGGCGAAAAATGGAAATTTGAAGGTTTTTGTAAAGTTTGACCTGGAGTGGACTTTTGATATCGGGGTCGGATTCCGATTCCAGAAGTTGGAGTAGGTCCGTAATGTCAATCATGACTTGTGTGCAAAATTTGAGGTCAATCAGACGTGATTTGATAGGTTTCGGCATCGATTGTAGAAGTTGAAGTTTCGAAGTTCGTTAAGTTTGAATTGGAGGGTGATTTGTGTTTTAAGCGTTGCTTGATGTGATTTAAAGGCTCGACTAAGCTCGTAGGATGTTTCAGGATTTGTTGCTATGTTTGGTTGGCGCTCCGGGGGGGGGGGGGGGGGTGGGCTCGGGTGGATTTCGGATGGAAAATAGATCGAGTTTGGGAGGAATGCTGGGGCTGTTGTCATCTGGTGAAACTGCACCTACAAGGTTTTGGCCGTAGGTACGAAGCTGCAAAAGCGGTCAGGAAGGTCATAGGAGCGAAAATGGGCGAGCTGGGCAGGAGTGCAAGTGCGGGGGAATGTCCGCACCTGCGAAGGCGCATTTGCGGAAGGAAAGGCCCAGAAGCGGGCAACTGGGGGTATCTCCGCAGAAGCCGAATATTTGCCGCACCTGCGGAACCGCAGAAGTGGCCAAGTGACTGCAGGTGCGAGAAGTTGCTCGACTGAAGGGTTCTTTTAGAATGGGATTTGGCCAATTTTCTTTCATTTTCTCCTAGTTTGGGCGATATTTGGAGAGCTTCAAAGGGGATTTTCACCAAGAAACATGAGGTAAGTAATTCCCACATATTGTGAGTTAAATACGTGGTTTATACATAGATTTAGGCATGAAAATTTATAGAAATTTGGGATTTTGGTAGAAAACATAGAAATGGGTATTTTTTTTTATTTTGACCATGAATTTGGGCATGGAATTTGAAATAAATTATATATTTGAGTTCGTGAGGTCATAAGTAATAATTATCTTCGAAAATTTTCGGAATCAGGGCACGTGGGCCCGATGGTGATTTTTATTGACTTTTTGAGCGGAGATGGAAATTGTTGTGAATTGAATAATAATGAGTATTAGAGTATACATTTATGGATTTGCACATTTATTGACTAGTTTTGGAGCGATGGGCATCGGCTTGAGTTGTTGGAAAGGTTTTGGAGCCGGTGATGAGACTGCAGAGCGAGGTAAGTCGCCTTTCTAACCTTGTAAGAGGGAATTAACCCCATAGGTGAAATAATTCAATATGTGCCTCTATTTGTGGGGGCTACGTACGTACGAGGTGACAAGAGTCCGTGCGTAGCTACTAATATGGTTATGTCCGGGTAGTCTAGGATCCAGATCATGTTATAATTGTGATGCTTGCATCCTACTTGTTAATTTAAATTGCTTAAATCATATCGAAGCTTGGTAAAGGAACTTTAAAAGGTTAAACTTCATTCTTCTTGACCGTAAAAGAGAATTTGTATTTTTCTTGAATAGTTTCCCTTAATAAATCTTGAATTTGGTTGTTTCAAATTGTATTTTCTCTTTGTGGAGCGGGCCGAACGCCTCGGCAGTTTAAATAGATGCATCTATGGTTCGCGTCGTTCGACCCTCGGCAGTGCACTATTTAAATATTTATGTTGGATCGGGCCGTACGACTCGGCATGATTTGCGCATGATATATCTTTGGAATTAATAATAATTGATATTGCTTTCATTGGCCCGAGGTCCAAAAAAAATGTTAAATGACAAAAATAAATTTGGAAATTTCTTATGAACAAAAGAATTGTTTACTTATTTCATGATATTGAGCTTACAACCGTTCTACGTAATCCATGCTTAATTATATCATTGACATTTCATTTATAGCCCGTAGTAAGTGTCGAAGTCGACCCCTCGTCACTACTTCTTCGAGGTTAGGCGGGATACTTACTGGGTACGCGTTGATTTACGTACTCATACTACACTTGCTGCATATTTTTGTGCTGGTGCGTATATGTCTAGTGGACTTCTGGGCGCATAGGCGCGTTTATTTCTTGGACTTATGTGAGTTGCATTCCACGTTACGCGTCTGCAGCCAACAGAGTATCCTTCAGAGTATTTATATTTCTCATGTCCAAATTTGTATACCAGACAAATGTTGTATATTATTTTATATTCCTAGTTGATGCTCATGCACTTGTGACACAAGGTTTTGGGGTGATTATGGGTGGTTATGTATTTAAATTGTTAAGAATATTATTATTTACACTGTGAATTTCATCTCTTACTATTTAATCGAAGGAAAATATGATTTCAAAAATATTAAAAATGAGAACCAGATTAAGAATTTATTTTTGGCTTGCTTGATAGCGGTGTCCGACGCCATCATGACCTTTAATAAATTTTAGGTCGTGACAACACGGTATCAGAGTACTAGGTTCACTTAGGTCTCACGAGTCATGAGCTAGTCTAGTAGAGTCTCATGGATCGGTACGGAGACGTCTGTACTTATCTTCAAGAGGATACCGGACTGTTAGGAGCACTTTCCTTCTTGATTCCTCATCGTATGATTTTATTCCTTTTAGGCTTATGCCTTCATTTTCTTTCTATTCAATCTTATGCGACGTGAAGCGTTGGTTATAAATTGGGAATCGAGGAATTTTAATGGTGCTGCATTTGTGGTGTGGGATGTTTCTCACTGCGTATTTGATTGGGCTATTGTCGTCGCCTTTCGGAAGGTCATTCTGTCATTTCAGATCAGTATCAGTATTGCATATGGTTTGAGATTTGGCACTGATTGTTATGATGATTCGTGCGTTGCTATCGCATAGTGTTGGTGTAATGGTAGGGTGTTCATCTATGGATTGTGGCAGTAAATGACTTGATAGAAGGACTTCTCATTTCACGACTTAGAGGTTCATCATTTAGTTCCAATAGAGGAGAGGCAATCGGATTACGAACGTTCAGGTTTGGGTTGATGGAGTAACGAATTAGGTATTTCGAGCACGGTGGAATTTTCATCTGTGATGTGGTGTCATCATCCTGGATTGGATGCGTTAAGTTCACCGGTGTTGTGGTCTTCTTCAATTCTCCTTCGGGGCTGGGTTTTGTGAAATTGTGCCGGAGAAGAGGTTGTCATAAATAACGCGGTGTAGCGATTTTAGAATCAAATTGGTGTTTCTAGTGTTGATAGCTCGAGAAAGACGATCTTCGGAAGGGTTTAAAGTTGGTAGCGATCGATTGGTTCAAGTGCTACAGAGATAGATATTGAGTTAAGGCAACAAATGGGCAACGAAAGATGAGGAAGGATATGTGGGAGGTGTCTTGCGGTGGTTAGATTTCTAGAAGGCCAAGTGTGAGAAACATAAGTCGGGTAGTTGCTTAAAGGAGAGGTTTTGACCAAAGTAGGAGAGTGGCAGAGTAGCATATGGGCTCTGTGGTAGGATAGCTACACGCCTTGAGGAAAGTTTAGAGTGATTTGGGATTTATGGTGGATAGTGACCAGGTCTACGGGCATAATTTGGAATATTGGCTACTATACGGAGAAAGGTTGGATATGACGGAAAAACGTTGCTTGGTATGAAGAAGGATACAACATGACTTTGGATTGGAATATATCTTCGCACGTTTAGTTGATGTCAATTGGGAGTGAACGGGCTTGTACAGCTGGTGAATGAGCACGAGCTCAAGATGTTTTAAGGATTTCATAGTAATAGTACTCAGTTCAGCGTCATTGGAATGTATCGGCATGGACTTTCCACAAGTGAGTTATATCCTGTGAGAAGGCTGGCGGTTACGTGGTGTCGACACAGCTTTTACAAAGAATTCTACCGGCTATACAGTAAGTGATTGAATATGTGAATGTGGCTAGTGATTTAGAGTGTTCATAAAATATTTAACAGAAGGATTTCGAGGAATTGGCGGGTTGATTGTGCATGATCATGTCAATGGGGGGGGGGGGAGGGGGAAGTAATCTTGGTTGGTTCCAGAATTATGCGATGGTAGCTTCAATCTAAGTGGGAGAGCTCCACCGCGTACGACTGGATTGCATGGTTGTCTACTTGTGAGGTTTCTGGTTATCGACATATTGGTGGATTGTTACGACTAAGGAAAGAGAACATCAATGGTGATTTGAGCCAAGGATTGGAGTAATATGTGCTACAATTGGCCTTATCGATTCATGTTCAGGCTTTGGGAAAACTCGGAGTTTATGCTTCATGTAGATGTGATGTACAAAAAAAGGAATTCAGCCGGTTACTTCTTTGACAGGGTTTTCATGTGCTAGCAGGGCCTTGGAGTTAGATCATAATTGGGAACAAGTCAGAGTGGGTGACTCTCAACAATGGTTCTAGTGGGTTCAAATATTCAAAGTGTGGTGCCCAAGAATTTCGAGCCAGTAGTATGGTTAAGTATTGAGCTTTTGAAGTGGATTACTAAAAGTGGCTTGGAGTGTTCTACGTTATCTTCGGTCTGCGGTGTGGCATTGGAGAAATGGGAGAAAATAACTTCGGATTCATAGAGGGATTTTCAGAATGGGTGTACCAGTTGAAGATGCGAATATGCGCATAAGGAGGGTATGAGATGGTTCATGGGTTTTGGAGACAACGTGGTCTCATGAAATAGGGTCACTCAGGATGAGTGCGAATTTGGGTTTATGATGTTTTGAATGGAGCTATTATTATTTCTAGAGCAAATCCCGAGTAAAGTACAAGAAGTGGCTCGGTTGGTAATGGTTGAATCAACATGATTATGGCAGTGACCAGTCTCTCCAGCGTAAAGTTATACATGTGGTTTGTGGTTGTACACTTGGGATTGAGTTCCACCATAACTTGGTTGATTTGGGAGGTATTCGATTCGCATGGCCTTGTTGTGTAAAGGGATTTTCGAAAAAGTTATGGCAATTTAGATTACGACATGAGGTTGTATTTTCTACGGTTTAGGAATTTAGTTGCGTGTTGCATTGGTTATTCTGAAATGAGCTAAGTAAAAGGTTTCTATGTGATGAAGTGTTTATCCTATTAGTGGATCAGGGGTTGTTATGGAATTTTGGTACTTCCGCGTATTGGCATATTAGGTGCAGTGAGTGGCATAGGGAATTGGAAGTTGAGGATAAAGGTTGCGGTTCAGTATTGAAAAGAATGTCACGAGCTCGGATGATCACGGAAGAATTCAGATGGTTAGAATCAGCTAGTATTGTCTTTAGCGTCCCCTCGGATCGGTGTCCTGTGTAAGAGACTTTGTGTACTGATTTGCGGCTTCTTGATTTGATTTACAACATTAGTGTGGCCGGTGGTATGGATGTGCAGACTTGTTACCTGGTGCGGAAGGTCATGGGAGCGTATCCCACAGAAATATTGTGTAAGTGTAACATGTAGTCACTTGATTGATTAAAGATTGAAACAAAGTAAGGAGATTTTGGTACTATCGCTAATGCGGGTGTTTAAGCCTGAAAGGCATTCTATTTAGTTGGTTGTGAATTGTGTAAGTTAGTTTCAGATTCGACGACTGTTCTTGTGTGTCATGGGAAAAGGGTCATTGTGGATCCTTGAGAAGGTATTTTCCCAAGCATAGTATGATCGAAATTGGTTTGGGTCCGTTGATGGGTCCAAATATGGATGTGTACTCTACACCAGCCTGGGTGTGTTCATTCAGCACAACGTTCCTTATGGAGGAGTATTCAGGTGTTGGATGTTAATTTCGTCGTCAGCTACTTGGTGTGCTTATGGTTGATATTTGGGCATTTTGTAGGTATAAACATTTCAGGCTTGATGGATATTTCCCTATTTATTACTATGTGTGGATCGGGTGGCACGCCGCCTCAGAGATATTGTTTAGATTGGGTTGCACGCCCCAACGAGTATCATGGTTGGATCGGGTTTCACGCCGCAGTGGTGTCATATGTGGATCGGGTTGCATGCCGCAACAATATGATATTGAGTACAATTTCCCATATCTATTCTTGTGTGTTTTGTTTCTCATTTTCTGGAAAAGGTTCATAACACCTTTTCGATCGTTTAATTAGTTATGTGGGTTGAGTTGTTCGTTAAGGGTTCGTTTTCCTTATATATCGCGTGTGAGTTTGTGGATTGCTGGCACATTGTGGCATCATATGAGGCTTTTGCAGTGTCTGAGGTGGCTTATTTCCTGAGCAGCTTGTACTAGGGTGAGACGAGATTATTGGACCTGAGATCTATGCGGTCAGATTTATATGAAGCATATTAAAGAGTAAACATTGTTATTCAGTTCATAATGAGGTAATGGTCCTTGTCAAGAGGAGAGACTCCATGAATTGTGATTTGGCAGGTGTTTATCAGTGTCTACACGTCCTTTCTGTTGTGGCAGTTTTGCGAGAGTTGAAACGGGACTTATATGCTTCGTGAGGTGTGTTGTGGGTATCAGATTTGTAGGATTTTGGCTATCTTTTCCAGAGGATGTTATTATGGTCATGTGAGTTACACGAAGCATGGTATGAATTCAGTAAGGGTATACAATCGTGTTTGGTACAGTGTGTAGTGATTGATATGGTGTTCGTATGTTGGAAACAAGCCTGGTGGAGGATTCCGGATGTTGGAATTTGACTCTAATCTTAATTGACTAAATAAAGGGGAAGATCTTCAGATCGGCTCGAGCTAATGTGCTCAATGAGTTGTGGTAGCACGGGTAGGTGCACGAGGTATTAAACAATGATTTCGGACAACTCCAGAGCAGTTCTTAGCACGTTCGAGGATGAACGTATGTTTAAGTGGGAGAGAATGTAACGACCCGACCAGTCATTTTGAGCTCTAGCACGTCGTCTGGCGTTTTGAGGCCTTGAGTAGCTTTACTTCAGGTATTATGACTTGTGCGCGTGGTCGGATATGAATTTTGGGAAGTTCGGAGTTGATTTGGAAAGAAAATTCTAATTTCGGAAGCTTAAAGTTGGAAGAATTTACTAAGGTGTGATTTTTTAGTAAACGACCTCGGAATCGGGATTTGAAGGTTCCAACAGGTTCGTATGATTATTTTAGAGTTGGGAGTATGTCCGGAGTAGGTTTTGGATGACCCGGTAGCTTTTCTGCGCCTATTGTGGAAAGTTGGCATTTTGGAAGAATTTCATAAATTTAGGTTGAAGAGCTTTCAATGTTATCGATGTCCGATTGGTATTTCGAGCTTGGGAATAGCTCTGTATGGTGATTATGGTATTGGGAATGCGTCCAGAACTGGATTTGGTGGTTCGTAGGTCATTTGGCAAAAAATGGAAAATTGAAGGTTTTTGAAAAGTTTGACCGGGAGTGGGCTTTTTGAGATCGGGGTCGGATTCCGAATCCGAAAATTGGAGTAGGTCCGTAATGTCAATCATGACTTGTGTGCAAAATTTGAGGTCAATCGGACGTGATTTGATAGGTTTCGGCATATATTGTAGAAGTTGAAGTTTCGAAGTTCGTTAAGTTTGAATTGGAGGGTGATTCGTGTTTTAAGCATTGTTTGATGTTATTTAAAGGCTCGACTAAGCTCGTAGGATGTTTCAGGACTTGTTGGTATTTTTTGTTGGGGCCCCGGATGATAAACGGATCGAGTTTGGGCTTGGAGGAATGCTAGGGATGCTGTCATCTGGTGTAACCGCACCTGCGAGGTTTTGGCCGCAGGTACGGAGCCGCAAAAGTGGACAGGAAGGTCGAAGGAGCGATACTGGGCAGGTATGAAAGTGCAAGGGAATGTCCGCACATGCGAAGGCGCAGATGCGGAAGGAAAGGCACAAAATCGGAAGCGGGCAACTGGGGGTATCTCCGCAGAAGCGGAATATTTGCCGCACCTGCGGAACCGCAGAAGTGGCCACGTGACTACAGGTGCAAGAAGTCGCTCGGCGGAAGGGTTCTTTTAGAATGGGATTTGGCCAATTTTCTTTTATTTTCTCTTGGTTTGGGCGATTTTTGGAGAGCTTCAAAGGGGGATTTTCAGCAAGAAACATGAGGTAAGTAATTCCCACATATTGTGAGTTAAATACATGGTTTATACATGGATTTAGGCATGAAAATTTGTAAAAATTTGAGATTTTGGTAGAAAACCTAGAAATGGGAATTTTGGATTTTGACCACGAATTTGGACATGGAATTGAAAATAAATTATATATTTGAGTTCGTGAGGTCATGGGTAATAGTTATGTTAGAAAAGTTTCAGAATACGGGCACGTGGGCCCGAGGGTGATTTTTATCGACTTTTAAAGCGGAGTTGGAAATTGTTGTGAATTGAATTATAATGAGTATTAGAGTATACATTTATGGATTTGCACATTTATTGACTAGTTTTGGAGTGATGGGCATCGTTTTGAGTTGCTGGAAAGGCTTTGGAGCTGGTTATGGGACTGCGGAGCGAGGTAAGTCTCCTTTCTAACCTTGTAAAAGGGAATTAACCCCATAGGTGAAATAATTCAATATGTGCTTCTATTTGTGGGGGTTACGTATGCACTAGGTGACAAGAGTCCGTTCGTAGCTACGAATATGGTTATGTCCGGGTTGTCTAGGATCCACATCATGTTATAATTGCGATCCTTGCATCCTGCTTGTTAATTTAAATTGCTTAAATCATATCAAAACTTGGTAAAGCAACTTTAAAAGGTTAAACTTCATTCTTCTTGACCGTAAATGAGAATTTATGTTTTTCTTGATTAGTTTCATTTAATAAAACTTGAATTTGGTTGTTTAATTTGTATTTTATCTTTGTGGAGCGGGCCGAATGCCTCGGCAGGTTAAATAGATGCATCTATGATTCGCGTCGTTCGACCCTCGACAGTGCACAGTTTAAATATTTATGTTGGATCGGGCCGTACGACCTTGGCATGATTTGCGCATGATATATCGTTGGAATTGATAATAATTGATATTGCTTTCATTGGCCTGAGGTCCAAAAACAAATGTTAAATGACAAATAAATTTAGAAATTTCTTATGAACAAAAGAATTGTTTACTTATTTCATGATATTGAGCTTACAGACATTCTACGTAATCCGTGCTTAATTATATTATTGACATTTTATTTATAGCCCATAGTAAGTATCAAAGTCGATCCCTCGTCACTACTTCTTCGAGGTTATGCGGGATACTTACTGGGTACGCGTTGATTTCCGTACTCATACTACACTTGCTACACATTTTTGTACAAGTGCAGAATTGTCTAGTGGCCTTGTGGGCGCAGAGGCGCGGTTATTGCAGGGATTTAGGTGAGCTGCATTCCATGTTACGAGTCCGCAGCCAGCAGAGTCTGCTTCAGAGTATTTATATTTCTCCTGTCCAAATTTGTATTCTGGACAGATGCTGTATTTTATTTTACATTCCTAGTTGATGCTCAAGCACCTGTGACACTGGGTTTTGGGGGTGATTATTGGTTGTTCTGTATTGAAATTGTTAAGAATATTATGATTTACACTGTGAATTCCATCTTTTACTATTTAATCGAAGGAAAATATGATTTAGAAAATATTAAAAATGAGAACCAAATTAAGTATTTATTTTTGGCTTGCCTAACAGTGGTGTCCGGCACCATCACGACCTTTAATGGATTTTGGGTCGTGACATGCGCCGTAGGAATTGAGACTTGGCCCATTCCGTGAAACTGTAAAGTTGAATAACTTGTTGCTAGCTATATGCTCTCCCTGTGTTATAGAAATTTGACTGCAAGTCATGTTAAAAATCATGCTTAGGCTATGTGATGGTACTGTTGAGACCGTAGAGGTAGTGTACTTGTTGAATTACCTGCTAATTGTTGTGTTGTACTCAGTCATGGTTTTACTTGTGCATCATATCTCAGCCTCTTCTTGATTCTTGTTGATACACTATGTTATCTTTGTTTTGGCCGATCTTTGTGATTTCTGAGAGCCCAAGAGACTAGAGAGGTTGATGACTGAGTGAGGTCGAGGGCCTGTCTGTGAGGTATTGATACTATGACATGTGAGTTATCCGTGCAGCACATGAGTTGTCCGTGCAGATCCATATATTGATACTATAGCACACGAGTTGTCCATGCAACACGTGAGTTATCCGTGCGGATATAGCGCTTGGGCTGAAAGGAGCCCCTCCGGAGTCTGCACACCCCTAGTGAGTACTGAGGGCTGAGAGCCGAGTGATTTGAGCTGTTGTGACGAGTTGAGTGACTGTTGCCCTGAGAGGCTGTACTTGCTTTTTCATTTGTTGATGCACTTAGTTGCTATCTGTCATTATTGTGAAATTCCTGAAAGATTCTATATCTGGATTACCTAAACTTTAACTGTATAAAGTTGATTGGACTTTAACTGCCGGATGTGAAAGAATGTCTATTCTTTGCTGGAATTATTGAAAATGAACAGTAATTTTATAGCTCGTCACTGCTTCTCAATTCCTTATTTATATCTGTTACTTGCTGAGTTGGTTGTACTCATGCTACACCCTACAATTCATGTGCAGATCCAAGTGTGTTTGATCACGAAGGTCATTGAGTTCGTGCGCGATCGAGTACCGGAGACTACGAGGTAGCTGCCGGCGTCCGTAGACCTTGTCTCTCCTTCTATGTTTTCTTTATTTTCTGTACTGATACTTTGACCCTGTTTTTATTAGACTGGCTATATAGATGCTCATGACTTCGTGACACCCTGATGTTTGGGGCTATCTTTTCGCATTTTATTTTGAATTCAACTTCGTTTTTTGTAAAATATTTCTGTTATGAAAAAGCTTTGAATTATCCTTTTTTATGAAATATTGAAGTATTTTGAAAGGTCAGCTTGCCTAGTACCATCGATTGGCGCCATCACGACAGGTTAGAGTTTTGGGTCGTGACAAAAGGATTAGAAGTAATCCTTAGGTTTACAAAAATTTTGTAAATGCTATTTTTGGATCAGTGATTTAGTGAAGTGTTGGGAAAAATCCTACTGGGTAGTAGGTTGTGATTTTTCACCTTTTGAGCCAGGTGTTTTCCATGTAAAAATACTTGTGTTTTTTACTTTCTGCTTATATTTGTAATGACCCGACTTGTTGTTTTAAGAATTTAAGCCCCGTTTGGCAGCATAAGGCCCTGAGCAGCTTCTTATTATGTGTATTGACATGCGTGCATGGTTGAATTCAGTTACCGGATGATTCGGAGTGATTTGGGACACTTGGTCCCCAAAACGAAAGCTTAAGTCTTAGGATTTTTACCGTAGTCGAAGCTGTGTGAAGACGACTCCTGAATGAAATTTTGATGATGTCAATAGCTCTGTATGGTGATTATGGACTTTGGAGCGTGTCCGAAAAATTATTTGGAGGTCTGTAGAGGAATTTGGCTTGAAATGGCTAAAGATGAATTTTTGGGAAGTTTGACCGGGGGGTTGACTTTTTGATATCGGGGCCGGAATCCGATTCTGGAAATTAGAATAACTTCGTTATGTCAATTATGAATTGTGTGCAAAATTTGATGTCATTCCAGATTGATTTGATGTGTTTAGGAACAAGATATAGAATTTGAAATTTCAAAGTTCATTAGACTTGAATTGGGGTATGCTTCGTGGCTTTGATGTCGTTTGATGTGATTTGAGGCCTCGAGCAGGTTCGTGTTATGTATTGGGACTGGTTGCTGGTTCTGCTGTTGTTCTTTGCGTTCGTGAGGAGCCTCTCGCGTTTGCGAAGAAGGATTTTGCTGTTGGGACTTTGTTCTTTGCGTTCGCGAAAAAGGAAAGTTTGCTGTTCGTCGTCTGATGTTAGAAGCTCATATATCGCAATCGATAAGTATTTTGGAGATGATCCAAAAATAAAAGTTGTAGCTCTTTATGTCTAGTTTTCAAAAAAGTAAACTATTTGTCATTTGGAGTTATGTACAAACAGTTATGGTGGATACACTCTAGGCTGTCCTGGAAGAGTTTGGAAATCTCTGCTGCACAGAGCTGACTTTGGAAGCTTATATCTCGTAATATATAAGGAATTTGGAGATAAGCAACAATAAAAGTTATAACGCTTGGAGTCTAGTTTTCATAAAGTCAAACCATTAATCATTTGGAGTTTTGTACAAAACGTTATGACCATTATACTAGAGGCTGTCTGAGAAGAGTTCGAAAATGACTTTTGAAGAATTTGTTCATCGCGAACGCGAGGGGGGTGTCGCGAACGCGAAGAACAAACCCTTGGGCAGCAGAATAAAGTCCAAATTAGTGTCATTCTTTCATTTTTGGACCAAGGAAGCTCGGAGGAGGCGATGTTTCGAGTGTTTTTCAAGTAAAACATTGGGGTAAGAATTCCTAACTTGATTTTGGTTAAATTACATAAATCTATTGTTGTTTTTATCACTAAATTAGTGGATTGGGTTGAAAAATTTAGAAAATCCTCTTGGTTTAAATTTACGATCTGGAGGTCGATTTGTTATTGGAATTCGATAAAATTGGTATGGTTGAACTCGTATCGGAATGGGTGTTCGGATTTCATGAAAATTATGCCAGGTTCCGAGAGGCGAGTCCCGCGTTGACTTTTGTTGTATTTTTGGAATAAAATTTTAAGTCGATGTATTATTATCGGGAATTATTTCTGATGAATTTTAATGAAGTTATACAATTAATTTGGATAGATTTGAGCTGTCTGGAGGTCAATTCAAGCAAGAATGCTATTTTGGAATATCGGCCTAACTTCAAAAAGGCAAGTGTCTTGCCTAACCTCGAGTGGGAGAATTACCCCATAGGCATCGAGTCTTATGTGCCGTTTGTGATATGTGAAAAGCCGTGTACGCGAGGTGACGAGTACGTACTCGGGCTTGTATGTGCAAAATATACTGGGTTTAAGTCTTAGGCATATTGTGTAGTAAATTGGATAATTATTGGTATTTATTTAATCATCTATTTGCCATGCCTAAATCCTTGTTGGTTCAACTTGTTTTTATATAACAATTTGATGTGATTGTTATTTTAATATTTATGTAATTCCGAGAGTTTGTTGGTTTGATAATTCTGGGAATTTAATTTCATTTTAAATTTTCCCTATGCAAATAATTAATTAAGCAAGTTTAAGAAGAAGCATCAATATAATTATCTAAATTTAGATTAATGAAGGCTTTGATTTATGCGAAATAATTTCTATCTATGTTGATTGTTTTTGTGGTGTTATACACGTTGTGTGGAGCCTTCGGCTATTTGTTGTGAAATTTATTGATTTGGTTGTATCTTTGGAATTTGGTTGTGGCCATTGGGCAAATTGTGATATGAATTGATTTTGTTATGTTGTCGTGATAAATTCCCGTATAAATTGTTGTGTTGTGTGAGTTGTTATTTTGAGGATATAAGGGTGGCATTTCATCGTTGTTATTTTGAGGATATAAGGGTAGCATTTCACTGTTGATATTATGTGGGTATAAGGGTGGCATTTCACTGTCGTTGTGCTTGTTGGAATATTGTCTGGGCGGAGCGATAAGGGTGGCTATAGGAGCGATAAGGGTGGCAATAGGAGAGATAAGGGTGGCTATAGGAGTGATAAGGGTGGAAATAAGAGCGATAAGGGTGGCTATTGTCAGGGACGATATGCGATGATGTGGGGTTGTGGTGTTGATAATTTTCATGTGATGTTGTGATATTCTTGTGTTTATTTTTATACCTTGTGCAGTTTATCTTGTAGTTGATAAATTTATAACAATCTGATTTATATTAAAATTGAGAGCCTGTGGCCATTGCCAGGCTGATTATAAAAATGAAATGTGGGCACGAGGTGACGTGAGTAAATAATGAGGATATTTGGCACGTGAATTGTCCGTGCAGTTATGATATGAAATGAGGGCACGAGGTGCCAGGGAAATATGATGATTTAATTATGGGCACGAGTTGCCGTGGAAATATGAAAATGGACTGAGACCCATGTTTACGAAAAATATGAAAATGGGCTGAGACCTGTATTTTTATGATTATGAAATGAGGAGTCACATGGTGACTTTTTAATTGGAAGAATTATATTCAAAATATTTATTTGGGAGGATTTTTATTCAAAAAGAATTATATGAAAGAATTATATTTGAAAAATAACTATTTGAGAAAACTACATTTGAAAGAGAGTTATTTGGAAGAATTATATGTGAAGGATATTTATTTGAAAAACTTGAATTAATTGGGCGTACATGTATTTATTAATTGTTGAGTGATATTTATAGTATACTTGTTGTCTTGCTGTGTATACCATTGGTTGTTTTATCCTTCCATTATTGCTATCTGTTTCCTAGTATTTTGTATATTATATTGCACAGGTTATTAGACTAGTGAGTGTCTTGACTGTACCTCATCTCTACTCCATTGAGGTTAGTCTTGATACTTACTGGGTACCGACCATGAAGTACTCATATTACACTTCTGCACATTTTTGTGCAGAGTCAGGTATTGGAGATATCTGACTTGAGCAGAGTTAAAGCGGGATCGTAAGGATTCAAGGTAGAGCTGCTTGGCCGTCACAGTATCTTGGAGTCTTTTCATTTCATTGTACTGTTAATTTGTAATAAAAAAGTATTGTATATTCGGTCCTCGTGATTATTTCATGTATTCAGTTAGAGTTCCTGACTCAGTACTAACAGTCTTGGGAAGTTGCATATTCATATTTGTTCTGTTGTCAGTTTTGATAATTTATTTAATTCAAAAACATGGCTTCAAAATGTAATTGAAATCGACTTACCTAGTCTTAGAGATTAGGTGCCATCACGACGCCTGTGTTGGGATTCTGGGTCGTGACATTATTATTCCGTAAAAGTAGTATAAAGAATACATAGAAGAACTATATCCTTCTATAATTTGTGCACGCAAAAAATTGGACACCACACAAATCACCCCCTCTTGGGTGGCATTGAAGTATAAGCCATCAATGATTGTTACATTAGTGCAAGAAAGTTATCCGAGAAGAAAAATGAGGAAAATCATGCCAAATTTCTAGGAGGCGGACTTCCAGGATTAGGAGGAGGAGGATGTAATGATCCGACTTGTCCTTTTAAGAATTTATGCCCCGTTCACAGACTTAAGGTCTCAAGCAGCCTCGCAATTTGTATTATGACCCGCGTGTGTGGTCGAGTTTGATTTATGGATGATTCGGAGAGATTTGGGACACTTAATCCCTGAGATGGAAGCTTAAGTCTTAGGATTTTTACCGTAGTTGGAACTGTATGAAGACGACGCCGGAATAGAGTCCTGTTGGTTCCGTTAGCTCCGTTGGGTGATTTTGGACTTAGGAGCGTGTCCGGACAGTGAATCTGAGGTTTGTAGCCAATTTAGGCTTGAAATGGCGAAAGTCAAATTTTTGGGAAGTTTGGCAGGAGGGTTGACTTTTTGATATCGGGGTCGGAATACGGTTCCGAGAGTTGGAACAGCTCCGTTATGTTATTTGGGACTTGCCAGCAAAATTTGATGTCATTCCGAGTTGGTTTGATAGGTTTCGACACGGGTTTTAGAAGTTGGAAATTTTGGAAGTTCATAATTCGATTCGATGCGCGATTCATAATTTCGGCATTGTTTGATGTGGTTTGAAGCCTCGACTAAGTTCGTATGATATTTTGGGACTTGACGGTATGTTTGGTTGAAGCCCCGAGGGCCTCAGGTGTGTTTTGGGGTGGTTTTAGACCAAATTGGAGTTGTTTGGACTGATGTTACTGAAGAATGGTTTCCTTCTTCGCGAATGCGAAGGGAGTCCCACGTTCGTGAAGAGGAATTTGAGGGACTGGTGGTTTGGTTTTCGCAAATGCGAAGCTATGGATGCTAACGCGAAGAAGGAGCAGGGTAAGCCTTCGCGAACGCAGCCCAGACAACGCGAATGCGAAGAAGAAAGGAAAATTGGGGACTAGGGTCGTTTGGCCTTCGTGAACGCGAACGCGAAGGAGTTGGTCAGCTGGCCATCGCGAACGGGACAAGGAGTTCACAGACGCAAAGAGGAAATGATGGTGCAGAAACAGTTGGCCTTCGCGAACGTGACGAGGAGGTCGCGAACACGATGAAGGATTTGAGGCAGTTGGGTTTTGGCCTTCGCGAACGCGAAGCAATGGTCGCGAATGCGAAGAAGGACTATCTGGGCAGAATTAAAAGTCCCAAAAATGGGGGTTTGAGTTCATAACTCAAAATCAAATTTAGAGCTCGGTAGAAAGCGATTTTTGGAGAGATTCTTGCGTGGGTGTTTGGGGCAAGTGATTCTTATTCAGTTTTGATTAATTTCCATGATTATGTCTTTGAATCCATCATTTAATTCGGATTTAGTGGAGGAAAAATCAAGATTTTTGCAAAATCATCCAAAAACGAAAATTTAAGATTTGGAAGTCGAGTTGTTATTGGAATTCGATAAATTTGGTATAGTTGAACTCGTATCGGAATGGGTGTTCAGATTTCAGGAACATTATGTCGAGTTCCGAGAGGTGGGTCCCACGTTGACTTTTTGGAATAAATTTTTAAGTCGACGTATTATTATCCGAAATTATTTCGATGAATTTTAATGAACTTATACAATTAATTTGGATAGATTTGAATGGCCCGGAGGTCAATTCAAGCAAGAAGACGATTTTGGAATATCGGCATAACTTCAAAGAGGTAAGTGTCTTGCTTAACCTCGAGTGAGGGAAATTCCCCTTAGGCATTAAGTCTTATGTGCAACTTGGGTAATCGAAAACCATGTACGCGAGGTGACGAGTACGTACTAGGTTTATATGTGTAAATTTTATTGAGTTAAAGTCTTGAGCATATTGTGTAGTAAATTGGATAATTGTTGGCATATATTTAATTATCTACTTGTCGTGCCTAAATCCTTGTTGTTGACTTTGTTGTTATATGACAATGTGATGTGATTATTATTTGATTATTTATGAATTTTTGTGAATTTGCTAGTTTGATAATTATTGGAATTTAATTTCATTTTGGATTTTTCCCTCTGCAAATAATTAATTAAATGAGTTTAAGAAAGGGTGTGTATATAATTATTGAAAATTTGATCTTTTATGAAGACTTTGCTTTATGATGAGTAAATTCTATCTCTATTGATTATTTTTGGGTGTTGTACATATTGTGTGGAGCATTTGGCTATTTGCTGTGAAATTAATTGACTTGGTTGTAGCTTTGAAACTTGATTATGGTCAGTGGAAAATTGTGATATGAATTGTTGTACTGTGTTGTGGATTAAACATTCTCCTTGACGTTATTTATGCTTCCTACCTTGCTTGTTAATGATATACATGTTCTTGGTGAGGAAGAGTGTAAAGCACGAAGGGTAATGCCGTGCCATTTGAATTATATTATCATGTGAGGGAGAGTGTAAAGCACAGAGGGTGATGTCGTGCCATTGAGAGTGTAAAATATGAGGTGAGTCCTCCTATTATGCTCCACTTATGGGTGAGCTTCGTAAAATTTTGACCCACTTATATGTTTATCCCTGTTGGGAGATTTAAAGATGTGAACCTGTGTCTGTCATTTTATTTTGTACACCATTGAGGGCTATAAGTCAAAAAGTAATTTTTTATTATTCACTACAATGGGTTAAATGTGTTTCGGAATAATTGATTCCAATTTTTTTTGTGAATTATATGCCCTACCGGTATGAGAGTCCATTATATATTATGAAAATTTGTTTATGAAATATATTGAAAAGAAGAAAGAAAGGAAATTGAAAATTTTCAATTGGCACAATGTGCAACATACTTGTGATTCGGAGTTGAGGACGAGATCATCGCATTTGTTTAAACATAATGTGAAATAGTTAAACCGGGCTGCAAGCCGCGATGGAAGTTATGTAAGGACGAGGTCCTTGTGGTGAAATATTTATGAATTTAAAATTTTCCCTTTGTAAAATTTAATTGTACAATGGTATTAATTGGGAGTCATGCCTGTTAGGCTTATTTGATAATTCTTGTATATTTTTCTGTGCATATTCAACCATTTTGGTGCTGTAAACATTGAGTTTTAACCTATGAGATGAGTGCCCAGGTGGCGTTAAATGTGACTCATTAACCCGAGTAAGCAATCATGAGGTCTTCATGCTTCACATTCTGTTATAAGTGTTGTAAAAATTCGAAATGAGGTGGTGGTTAATATGAGATTAATGGATGATGCTGGAATTAATTATGAACAACTTTTAAGACTAGAGATGTGGTGATGAGCATACATATGATGTGCTTTATGTACTGATATCATTATGATAATGCAGTGCTTGTAATGCTGAGATTGGTGTTATTGATATATACCTTGTGGTATTGTGTTGTGTTGTGGATGTGTTGTTAGGAGTTGTTTTGGTGTTACTCTGACAGGTGGATAGGCCCAATTACAGGAGAGACTCTGCAGAAATTTCTGAAAATTTGGGAGTTAGTAAAAATTTGGAGGATTGAGATTTTCAAAGGAAGAGATAAGTTATGTTCTGTGTTTGAGGGCGAATGATCCTAAGTGGGGAATAATGCAGGACCCCAAAAAAAGGTTTGAATTACTTCAACATTATCGAGAAAATTGATGTGTGCATAAGCACGAGTTGCTATAGCCAGTTGAGACTAATACTGTGCATTGTTGTGATAAATCAGGCCTTTTGAAAATATTGGAGCGTAAGAAAATGGGCTTAAAGTTTTTCAAGTATGGATAAAAGAAATAATCTCAAATGAGATGATGTTGTCACGCTTATCTCAAATTCGGTAGCATGGAATCAACCGTGAGTATATGTGTAAAAGTAAAATCATCAATGTGGTAACCGCAGAATAATTCTTAGCACATTCGAGGACGAATGTTTGTTTAAGAGGTGGAGAATGTAACGACCCGACTTGTCGTTTTAAGAATTTATGCCCCGTTAAGTGACTTAAGGTCTCGAGCAGCCTTGCAATATGTATTGTGACCTGCGTGTGTGGTCGAGTTTGATTTACGGATGATTTGGAGAGATTTGGGACAGTTAGTCCCTGAGATGGAAGCTTATGTCTTAGGATTTTTACTGTAGTCGGAACTATGTGAAGATGACTCCGGAATAGAGTTCTGTCGGTTTTGTTAGATCCGTTGGGTGATTTTGGACTGAGGAGCGTGTCCGGACTGTGAATCTGTGGTCTGTAGCCAATTTAGGCTTGAGATGGCGAAAGTTGAATTTTTGGGAAGTTTGACCGGGGGGTTGACTTTTTGATATCGGGGTCGTAATGAGGTTCCGAGAGTTGGAACAACTCCATAATGTTATTTGGGACTTGCCTACAAAATTTGACGTCATTCCGGGTTGGTTTGATAGGTTTCGGTACGAGTTTTAGAAGTTGGAGGTTCATAATTCGATTCGATGCGTGATTCATAATTCCGGCATTGTTTGATGTGGTTTGAAGCTTCGACTAAGTCCGTATGATGTTTTGGGACTTGATGGTATATTTAGTTGAAGCCCCGAGGGGCTCGGGTGTGTTTCGGGGTGGTTTCAAACCAAATTGGAGTTGTTTGGACTGCTGTTGCTGAAGTCTGATTTCCTTCTTCGCGAAGGCGAAGGGAGTCCCGCGTTCGCGAAGAGGAATTTGAGGGACTGATGGTTTGGTCTTCGTGAACGGGAAGATGTGGGCGCGAACGCGAAGAAGGAGCAGGGCAAGCCTTCACGAACGCGGTCCAGGCAACGTGAACGCGGAGAAGAAAGGAAGATTGGGGCCTGGGGTCGTTTGGCCTTCGCGAACGCGAAGCGTGGAACGTGAACGTGAAGGAGTTGGTCAGTTGTCCATCGCGAACGCGGCAAGGAGTTCGTGAACGCGAAGAGGAAATGATGTGGCAGAAACAGTTGGCCTTCGCGAATACGACGAGGAGGTCGCAAACGCGATGAAGGATTTGAGACAGTTGGGTTTTGGCCTTCGCGAACGAAGCAATGGTCACGAACGCGAAGAAGGCCTATCTGGGCAGAATTAAAAGTCCCAAAAACGAGGTTTGAGTTCATAATTCAAAATCAAATTTGGAGCTCGGTGGAAGGCGATTTTTGGAGAGATTCTTGCGTGGGTGTTTGGGGTATATGATTCTTATCCAGTTTTGATTAATTTCCATGATTATGTCTTTGAATCCATAATTTAATTCGGATTTAGTGGAGGAAAAATCAAGATTTTTGTAAAATCTTCCAAAAACGAAAATTTAAGATTTGGAAGTCGAGTTGTTATTGGAATTCGATAAAATTGGTATGGTTGAACTCGTATCGGAATGTGTGTTCGGATTTCATAAAAATTATGTCGGGTTACGAGAGGCGGGTCCCGCATTGAATTTTGTTGACTTTTTGGTATAAATTTTTAAATAGACGTATTATTATCCGGAATTGTTTCTGATGAATTTTAATGAAGTTATATAATTAATTTGGATAGATTTGAACGGCCCGGAGGTCAATTCAAGAAAGAAGGCGATTTTGGAATATCTGCATAACTTCAAAGAGGTAAGTTTCTTGCTTAAACTCTAGTGGGAGAAATTTCCCTTAGGCATTGAGTCTTATGTGCAACTTGGGTAATTGCAAACCATGTATGCGAGGTGACGAGTACGTACTAGGTTTATATGTGCAAATTTTATTGAGTTAAAGTCTTGAGCATATTGTGTAGTAAATTGGATAGTTGTTGGCATATATTTAATCATCTACTTGTCGTGCCTAAATTCTTGTTGTTGACTCTGTTGTTATTTGACAATGTGATGTGATTATTATTTGATTATTTATGAAATTTCGTGAATTTGCTAGTTTGATAATTATTGGAATTTAATTTCATTTTGGATTTTCCCCTCTGCAAATAATTAATTAAATGAGCTTAAGAAGAGGTGTTTATATAATTATTGAAAATTTGTTCTTTTATGAAAACTTTGCTTTATGATGAGTAAATTCTATCTCTATTGATTATTTTTGGGTGTTGTACATATTGTGTGGAGCATTTGGTTATTTGTTGTAAAATTAATTGACTTGGTTGTAGCTTTGGAACTTGATTATGGTCAGTTGCAAATTGTGATATGAATTATTGTACTGTGTTGTGGATTAAACACTCTCCTTGACGTTATTTATGCTTCCTACCTTGCTTGTTAATGAATACATGTGCTTGGTGAGTAAGAGTGTAAAGCACGAAGGGTGATGCCGTGCCATTTGAATTATATTATAATGTGAGAGACAGTGTAAAGCACGAAGGGTGATGCCGTACCATTGAGAGTGTAAAGCACGAAGGGTGATGTTTTGCCGTTTCATTTATATTATCAGGTGAGGATGAGAGTAAAAGCACGAAGGGTGATGCCGTGCCGTTTCATTTATATTATCAGGTGAGGATGAGAGTAAAAGCACGGAGGGTGAGGCCGTACAATTATTTTTATATTATCATATACTCATGGCACGAAGGGTGTTTCTGTGTAGGAGAGGACAAGAGACATATATTATATTGTGATATTGTTTGTTGTGTATGCATTCATTCCTTTACCTTGAGATGTTATTGTGCACCTATGTTTTCTATGTGACTTGTAGTCGTTGTTGCTTCCTGTATGCCTCTACTTTATTCTTTTTATTGTTATTGGCACTTCTTCCACTTAGTTGGTACTGTTGTATGTATGTACTGTGAGAAAGATATAAATGCACGAAGGGTGTTGCCATGCCAATTGATTTGATCTATCTATCTATATATATATATATATATATATATATATATATATATATATATATATATATATATTGGCTGAGAATGAGATAAGTGCACGAAGGTATTGCCGTGCCATTTGATGTGATGTGTTGAATATATTTCTCAAGCCATGAAAGTTAAATGAGGCGTCACATGGTGACTTTTATTCGAAAGAATTATATTTGAAAGATATTTACTTGAAAGAATTATATTTGAAAGACATTTACTTGAATGAATTATATTCGAAAGTTATTTATTGGAAAGAATTTTTATTCAGAAGAGATTTATTTGAAAGAAGTCTATTTGAGAGAGATATTTATTTGAAGAAAGTATATATGAGATATATTTATTGAAAATGATTATATTCTAGAGACTTTCATTGAAAAACTTATAGATAAAAGATGTATATTTTGAAAGGCTTGATTAATTGGTTGTACCTGTGTTTATTATTCGTTTGAGTAATATTTATGATGTTCCTGTTGCCTTGCTGTTTAAATCATTAGTCGATTGGTGTTGCCCTTTATTATTATTATTTGTTTCCTATTATTTCGTATATTATATTGCACAGGTTATTAGACTAGTGAGTGTCTTGACTGTACCTCGTCTCTACTCCATTGAGGTTAGTCTTGATACTTACTGGGCACCGCTGTGGTGTGGTCACTCTACACTTCTGCACATTTTTGTACAGAGCCAGGTATTGAAGATAACGGACTTGAGCAGAGTTAAAGATGGATCGTAATTGTACTATTAGCTCGTGATCAAACAATATTGTATATTCGGTTCTCGTGATCATTCTATGTATTCAGCTAGAGTTCGTGACTCAGTACTACCAGTTTTGGGAGGTTGTATTTCATATTTATTCGGCTGCTAGTTTTGGTTACTTATTTAATAATAAATAAAAAAATAGTTTCAAAAGGTAATTGAAATCGGCTTACCTAGTCTTAGAGACTAGGTGCCATCACGACGCCTGTGGTGGGATTTTGGGTCGTGACAGCGGACTTCCAGGATTGGGAGGAGGTGGATTTCCAGGACTCGGAGGAGGCGAATTTGGAGGATTTTAAGGAGGAGGATCTCGTGGAGGAGGATATGGTGGATATCGTGGCAAAGCATATCCGGATAGTGAGTATGTCACGATCCCAAATTTCCCTCCGTAGGATGTCGTGATGGCACCTAGTCTCTAAGACTAGGTAAGCCTATCAATATGCGCAATAATCAAAATAACAATTAAAAACTTTTAAAATCTCAACCTCTCAGTAGTATGAATATCTTTATACATCAAAGTTTAATATGAATAGGGAAAAGAAATGTAGCACGTGATTTTTGCCCAACTAAAATTGCTCCTACAAAGTTCAAAAATAGATCTTTCTAAATTATTTTCGTTTTATAAAATTTTAGGATTTTCTGGTTAATTTTGTTTGCATTTATTTGAATATTTAATATTTAAAATTTAAAATTATGAAGCCCACGTGGGAAGCCCTCAAAATTTCGCATAAAAATAAAGAAATGTAGCACCTTTCTTTAGAGAGTATAGCACAAGTGAAGTAATAATATAGTTCCTTGGACTATTGAAACCTGTCATATAAAAATACCTGACAGTTATGTACATCCCATTGCGACTAAACGACTGTTTCAAAGACGAGCAACAGATGTTATCAAATCAGCTCAGATCAGAAAATATGAGGCAGAAAGACAATAAAAATGGAATGACTGTGCCCTTTAAGACAAAAATATAACTACGAGACATGCATCAAATCTCATACTCACTTCTAAACGGGAAGCATTAGCAAAAAAACCTGTCGTAAATGCCTTCCTTACTGCCTGCAAAATGACTAATTTTAGTTACGCCTATTGCATCTTAATCTCTTCAATGACGGAAAGAATTTCTCCACAACTGCGGAAGCTGCTACACCCCTCAACTCCTCCACACTCCGCTTTTGCGCCCTCTTCGCCGCATCTGCTGCCTCGCAGGTGCGGAAATGACCTTGCACCTGCGACCTCTGCCAATTCCTTCCTGGCCCGCTTCTGCGGCTCCGTTCCCGCTTCTGCGGGCTCGCACCTGCGGTGCCCACTCCGCAGGTACAATTACACCAGCAGTGCTTCAACTTTAAATCTTGATCCGTTAACCACTCGAAATCAACCCGAGGCCCTCAGGACCTATACCAAACATACCAATAATTCTCAAAATATCATACGAACTTAGTCGAATCATCAAATCCCCTCAAACAACATCAAAAACACAAATCGCACATAAATTCAAGCCTAATGAACTTTAAATTTCCAAATTTCTACAACCGATGCCTAACCTAGCAAATCACGTCCGACTGATCCCAATTCTTGCACACAAGTCAGAAATGACACCACAGACCTACTCCAACTTCCGGAATCGGAATCCGATCTCGATATCAAAAAGTCCACTTCAGGTCAAATTTCTCAAAATTCAACTTTCGCCATTTCAAACCTAATTGAACTACAGACCTCCAAATCATAATCCGGACACGCTCCTAAGTCAAAAATCACTCCACGGAGCTAACAGAACCAGTAAAACTCAAATCCTGGATCGATTACACATAAGTCAACATCCGATCAACTTTTTCAACTTAAGCTTTCCATTGTGAGACTAAGTGTCCCAATTCACTACGAAATCTCTCCGGACCCGAACCAACTAACCCGGTAAGTCATATAACAACTGTAAAGCACAAATGGAGCAGTAAATGGAGAAACTGGGCTACAACTTTCGAAACGACCGACCGAGTCGTTACAAGGTTGCACGCCGCACTAGAAATTAATTGAAGGATTATGACTGCTGAATTGACTTCAATTATTGATACGATTTACCTCTCTTATCTCTATTTCTGTTATTATCATTATTATTGCGTACAGGTTAATGTAAGAGACTTGCCTTAGCCTCGTCACTAATTCGTCGAGGTTAGGCTCGACACTTACAAAATATATGAGGTCGATTGTACTCATACTACACTCTGCACTTCTTCTGCAGATACCGGAGTTGGTCCCAGCGGCGTACTGTAGATTTACTCGGATTCAGCTATCGGAGGAGACTTAAGGTATAGCTACACGGCGTTCGCAACTTTGAAGTCCCCTTCTATTTTATCTTGGCTGTGTGCTTTCTTTCAGACAACTTTATTTTTATTCAGACCCTTGTTTGTATTATTTTAGAAGCTCGTGCATTTGTGACTTCAGTTCTGGAATGGTATTTAGACATTGTTATTATTTTGGTTTGTTCATTTAAATTAAGATATTATTCCGGTTATTGATTTCTTTACTATTTATCTAAGATGAATTGTTAAAAATGGTTAAAATTATTCTAATATTGGCTGGGTCGTGACACTTTTAAATTCCAGAATATAGGGGCGGAACTACGTAGCGGGAATGAGGTTCAGCGGAACCCCTTCGCCTTAAATTACACCGTATAAGATTAAAAAAAATTCTCTCTCTATATATAAAGGTATTGAATCCCCTTAAAGTTTTTAGGTATTTATTTTTAAAAAAAGTTTTGAATCCCGTCGGTAAACTTTTTCTTCCGTCACTGACTAACGCGATGCTCTACATAAACTTATTATGCAGCAATGAATTGAAGCAACAATACTGAAGCCAAGGGAGTCATGTTACATGGCCACCATTTACTGCGAAAGTTTGGTAGTATCGTCAGACTTGGCAAAGATATACTGTAAGTATTGTTCAACCTGTAATTATGGCCTTTATGGGTACTGTTGTGTCTCACGCCAGGCATTTAGATTATGCATGTCACTATCCAATTTCACCTATAGGTTGTGATGGCACCCAACACTACGATTAGGCAAGCCAACTTAATAAATTAAGCATATATTGATAAAATTTAAAATCAAGAAAAATAATAAAACATCAAATTCTACCAATGTGTGTGCCAAGACTTGGTGTCACAAGTGTATGAGCATCTAGTAGATTATACAAAACCTCAAATACTGTCTGAAATAAAAATAGATAGAATAAAAAATACAAGGAGAGACACTAGTAGCTGCAGAACGGCTTAGAAAAGCAGCTCACCACTATGTCCCTGGATAACGTGGGTGTAAGACGATAGGTCTCCCACTAGTACTTGCCTCAAGTCCTGCACAAAAAGTGCAGCAAGTGTAGTATGAGTACGTAAACAACGTGTACCCAGTAAGTATCAAGCCTAATCTCGAAGTTGTAGAGACGAGATGACCGACTTTGACACTCGCTATGGGTCAATATAATAACTGAAATACAACTAGAATATCTAAATCAGCATGATTCACAACATTTACAATAATTTATTTAACCAGCGAAAATAATCATATTCCTTCAAATGCAACAATTCTCAATATATTAATTAAATTCCTTAAATTCAAATAATTTTTAATTTATCAATTAACCTCATTTACAGGAATAACAATTAATTCCTTAACAAGCAGGAATAATAATTCATTAAATTTCAAGGATTCTCCAATTTATCAATTAGCTTCGCAAGCTTGAAATAACTATTAAATTATCATGTAATTATTATTATTAAGCACGATTTCTGCCGAGGACGTACGACCCGATCCAGAGTGTCGTGCACACTACCGAGGGACGTGCGACACGATCCATAGATGCATCTATCGTGCCGAGGCGTTCGGCCCGCTCCACAAGAAAGAAGGACATTTTCTTATGTACCTCCGGAAGGAGAGTATATTTATTATAAGATAAATTCGGGAGGAAGAACAATTTCTTTTAACAATTAATTAATTTAAACATAAAATCAAGCATATGAGATTTCCATCCTTTAATATAATTATCTGACAATTCACTATACATTCATATATATATATATATATATATATATATATATATATATATATATATATATATATATCAATTAATATTAATTAAACAAAGAATACAATGTACACATGTAATTCATGCTTTGCGTCCTAAACTACCCGGACATTAGCATTAATAGTAGCTACGTACGGACTCTTGTCACCTCGTGCGTACGTAGCCCCCGCAATTAGCAACAATTATTCAATTTAATCCCTATGGGGTAATTTCCCCCTCACAAGATTAGACAAGAGACTTACCTCGTCTCAAAGTCCACTTTCTGATTACCACGTCGCGTTGAATTCCTGATTCGACGCCGAAAGATCCGAAACTATCCAAATATTATACACAATAATTAATATATGCTAAATGATTTAAAATTTATCTATTAAATAAATTACCTTATCCAAAATGGTAAAATTCCTAAAATTCACCCCCGGCCCACGTGCTCGGATTCTGAAAATTTTTGGATGAAAACGTTACCCATAATTTCAAGAACTTAAATATATAATTTCTACCCAATTCCATAACTATTTTCGTGGTTAAAATCTCACTTTTATAAAAATCTAGGTTTTTCATCTAAATCTTTGATTTCTAAGATTTACTAGTTATAATCTTCCTAAAATCTATGTATTTAACTCAAGGGGTGTGGAACTAACTTACCTTCAAATTGCTAGTTGAAAACTCCTCACAAAGAGCTCTGAAATCGCCCAACAATGGATGAAAAATAGAAAGAAATAGACTGAGTTTTTGTCCGTTTTAAGGTTCTGCCCAGACAGGTTTTTCGCACGTGCGGAAGGAGTACCGCACATGCGACTTTCGCACCTGCAAAAATTCCTCGCAAGTGCGCATTTTCCCTCTTTTCCTGGTTCCTCACCTGCGGAAAAATTTCTCGCTTCTGCGCAAGCGTAAGTGCGCCCATACCTTCGCACCTGCGCATTTTTCCGCTTCTACGCACAAGGCCATCGCACCTGCGCATTCGCAGGTGCGCCAAATGCTTCGCATCTGCGATGGCTGGGCAGACTTCTCTCGTTCGCACCTGCGATTGGTGGCTCGCACCTACGAGCTGGTACCAGAGGTTGTCCAAGTGCAGGTGCGATTATGACAGTAGCTGAGAGCTTCAGTCTTGCTCAATTTCCCAAAATTGGTCCGAACCTCGTCCGATTAACACTCGGGACCCCCGGGGCCCCGCTCAAACATACCAACAGGTTTGAAATCATAAAACGGACTCGCTCGAACTCTCGGAATGCGTAAAACAACATCAAATCTAAGAATCATACCCTAAACCAAATTGATTCAAACTTAAGAATTTGAAGTTCTTCAATTTACTTCCAATGCGTCGAAATATACTTAAACTACTCGGAATGACACAAAAATTTGCGTGCAAGTCTTAAATCACTATACGGAACTATTTCCAAACTTGGAATTCCAAACAGACTTCAATTACTCAAAATCCTACTCCAAATCAAATTTAAAGAATTTAAACCTTCAAATAGTTGATTTTTACTATTAAGCGTCAAAACGCTCCCGGGTTATCCAAAACCCGATTCGGACATACGCCCAAGTCCAAAATCATCATACGAACCTAGTGGAATTGTCAAATCTCGATTCTGGGGTCGTTTTCTCAAAATGTTGACCGAAGTCGAACTTGTCCATTTAAAGCTAACTTAAGGAGCCAAGTGTTCCGATTTCAACCCACACACTTCCAAATCCCGAACCAACCATCCCCGCGAGTCATATATTAATAAAAGTATATTCGGGGAGTTTTATTTTAGGGAACGAGTTTTTAAAAGTTAAAATAACCGATTGGATCATTACAATACTCCTTCCTAGGGCGGTGCATAACTTGGTAAATAACGAATTACCGTACCGCAATAAAATATTTTAGTATTTGGTATTCGATATTTTGGTATATGGTTTAAGATTTTAAAAAAAATTGGTATTTGGTATTTACAAAAATAATATCGAAATACCGATACCGTATCGAAATATATAATAAGTTACACAATACACATATTATTGATTATAACATATTAAGTTACATACTACTTTTCTTCAGTATGATGTTGAGATTGGCAGTAAATCTCATGTACTTCTTTAGGAAAATGGAGGAACAAGGTAAGCTGCAGGTTTTGTGTCACAACCCGGAATTCCCACCGTCGGGACCGTGATGGCGCCTAACATTTCACTTGCTAGACAAACCAACGTTAGAGAATCATTAAGCCACTTCTTATACATTTCAGTAAATAACCGCAAATAAGCTATAACGAGTTTTAAATGAGTGCGGAAATATATAATAGCCTCAATAAATATACTACTACCCGGATCTGGAGTCACAATTCACGAACTTCTAAGATTTTTCTACAAGTAAATGTCTGAAAGAAATACAACTATTTTTAAAAGGAAAGAAACAGTAAAATGCAATGGCTAGAAGGGGACTCAAGGGTCTGCGGATGCCGGCAGATCTACCTTGGGTCTCCTGTCGGATGAATCCAGCAGTTAACCTCACGATCGGCTCGGACCAGCACCAAAATCTACACATGAAGTGTAGAGTGCAGTATCAGTACAACTGACCCCATGTACTGGAAAGTGCCAAGCCTAACCTCGACGAACTAGTGACGAGGCTAAGGCGGGTCACTCACACTACAACATGTATATAGTATATATAATAAAATCAAAATAGGAAATGCAGAATAGAAGAATGCAGTAAATTGCAAGAAATACAACAACTCCCGGAGATATATCAACAGTGTTCAGAAATTTCCAATCCTTAAGTGCAAAAGAGAATACCGTAAGGCTAACACAGCTCAGGGAAACATAAACACATAGGTTGTTGGGGCGCGCAACCCGATCCCACCGTATCACAATAACACAATCATAGTTCACCCTTATTCCACCAAACAATCCACCCTTATTACACCTGTTGCGGTGCACAACCCATTCCTACCGTACAATATAAATTCACCCTTATTCCACCTCAATATACCACCTTTATTCCTCCTGTTGCGGCGTGCAACCCGATCCCACCATACCAATATTAATTACTCAGTATGTACAAAAATTTCACAATTTAAATCACATAAACCTTTCACAATAAACTCCAAACCAAAGAAAATAGGAAACTTGTACACCATCAAATTCCACATAACAACACAGCGAGACCAATTAAAAACCTATAACAGAAAGGTACCGGTAAACCAGCATAAGCAAATAAGAGGATATAATGAAACTATGGAAGAACTAATATCATTAACTGGAGGAAACAATTTCTAACACATAACAATTAGGCATGGGAACACAAGTAGAGTATGTAACAACTAAGACAGGGAAAGAGACAATATGAGACAAACGGGAGAAACATGGAAAACATCTAAATTGGCGGCGCATAAGTACTCGTCATCTCACATATACGCCGCTCACATTAATTTCACATAGCAAATAGTCCGAGGGTTCCTAATTCCCTCAACTCAACATTAGACACAACACTTACCTCGCTCTAAAGGCCACTCAATGCTCAATTACCGCTTTTCCTTCAGAATCCACCTCCAAACCACTCGTATATATCCACAAACGACTCAATAATATCAAATATTGATAAAGAAATCAATTACAATGCATAAATTTAGATTTCTCAAACTTTCCCCCCAAAAGTCAAAAATCGACAACGGGCCCGCTTGGTGAAAACCCGAGGTTCGGACCAAAATCCATGTACCCATTCACCCCCGAGCCCGATTATGTCATTTGTTTCGAAATCCGATCTCAATTCGAGGTCTAAATTCCAATTTTACAAAAATCCCTAATTCTACCCAAACCCCCAATTTCCACCATGAAAATCCTAGATTTTAGTTTGAAAACCCATGAAATGTAATGGGTAATTGAAAGAAAGTAGGTTAGAATCACTTACCAACAAATTGGGGAAGAAAATCTCTTGGAAAAATCACCTCTAGGTCTACTAGTTTTGAAATTTTGAAAGAACGGCAAAAATCTCGTTTTGGTTCTGTTTTTAATAACTGGGCGTCTGGTATTCATCGCGTCCGCGAAGAGCAGTGCCTATTAGGCTTACGCGATCGTGAGTCCCTCATCATGTTCGTGAAGGCTTCTCCCCCTGGTTTTCGCGTTCACGAACCCGTGCTCGCATTCCTGAGAATACCATCGCGAACGCGAAGAAGAACACACCAGATATCAGCTGAAGCACAAAAACTAGATTTCTAAGTGAAAAAAGCTTCTGTAGCCTTTCCGAAACTCACCCGAGCCCTCGTACCTCCAAACCAAACATGCACACAAGCCCTAAAACATCATACGAACTTGCTCGTGAGATCAAATCACCAAAATAACACCTAGAACTACGAATTGAACACCAAATCGAATAAAGTTATCAAGAAAGCTTTAAAACTTCTATTTTCACAACCGAACGTCTGAATCACATCAAATCAACTCCGTTTCTCACCAAATTCGACATATAAGTCATAAATATCATAGTGAACCTGTACAGGGCTCCAGAACCAAAATACGAACCCGGTATCAACAAAACAAAACCTGAGTTAATTCTTAAAAACCATTAAACTTTCATATTTTCAACAAAAACCATAACTCGAGCTAGAAACCTCCAAATTCGATTCTAGGCATATGCCCAGGTCCCATATTTCATACGGACCCACCGGGACATTCAAAACACGAATCCAAGTGCGTTTACTCAAAACGTCAACTCAAATTAATTTTTAAGGCTAAAATTCTTATTTTTATATTTTTATTTTTATTTTTATTTTTAACATATAAGCCTTCCGTAGAAACATCCGGACTGCGCACGCAAATTGAGAAAGGGTAAAATGTGGTTTTTGAGACCTCGAAACATAGAATTAGGTTCTAAAATATAAGATGACCTCTCGGACAATCACATTCTCCACCTCTAAAACAAGCGTTCGTCCTCGAACGGACGTAGAAAAATACTTGAACTGGTGAAAATATGTGGATATCTACTCCGTATATCTGACTCGGACTCCCAAGTAGCTGCCTCAACGGGCTGACCTCTCCACTACACTCGAACTGAAGGATAACTCTTAGACCTCAACTGTCGAACCTACGGAGTAGAATGGTTCAATCATCGATGATAGAATAAAATCGCACGACAGAATAAGAAAGAAGTGATATTGTTCCTAAACTTGATAGCCTCTGAGAGATAAGTACATACGTCTCCGTACCGATCCTTCAGACTCTACTAAGATTGATCGTGACTCGTGAGACCAATGTAACGTAGTGCTATGATACGAACTGTCACGACCCGAAATTCCCACCTTCGGACCGTGATGACGTCTAACATTTCACTTGCTAGGAAAGCCAACGTTAGAATAATATTAGCCATTTTAATAGAATTTTATAAATTTATTTATAACAAAGAAACAAATGAGCAAGTAAGGTCTGAAATGTAGTGAATAATCCATAAAAAAAAAACTGCGTCTAAATACCATCCCAGAATTGGTGTCACAAATACACGAGCCTCTAGAATAATACAAATAAAGGTCTGAATAAAATAAAGTTGTCTAGAAACAAACACACAGCTAAAGTAAAGTAAACGGGGACTTCAGAACTGCGGACGCTGTGCAGTTATACCTCAAGTCTCCTCTGGTAGCTGAAATCCTAGAAAGTCTATGGTACGCCGTTGGGACCAACTCCGAAATCTGCACAAAAAGTGCAGAGTGTAATATCAGTACAACCGACCCCATGTACTGGTAAGTGCTGAGCTTAACCTCAACAAAGTAGTGATGAGGCTAAGGCAGGTCACTTACATTAACCTGTACGCAATATTAGTAACAACAACAAATAATAGAAATAAATCAGGTAACTCATTTGTAATAGTTAAAGCCAACTCAGCAGTCATAAACAATTATTATTTCAACCAATTTTTGTTGCAGCGTGCAAACCGCTCCCGCAATATATTCATTTCCAATTCTCCAATATATTTATTTTAATAAAGTATATATGTAGACTTTTAAATAAGTCTGTTGCGGCATGCAATCCGATCCCCCAATATAGAATTTTAAATAAGTCTGTTGCGGCGTACAATCCGATCCCCCAATATAGACTTTTAAATAAGTCTGTTGCGGCGTGCAATCTGATCCCCCAATATAGACTTTTAAATAAGTCTGTTGAGACGTGCAATCCGATCCCCCAATATAGACTTTTAAATAAGTCTGTTGCGGCATGAAATCCGATCCCCCAATATATATGTATTTACTTTTATTTCTGTTGCGGCGTGCAACCCATTCCCCCAATATAACTTTAAACAACTCATAAATGTAACAAAAATTACTCCAATAAATACCACGTCCAATGAGAAACTATTAAGCATCAAGGGACACAATAATTATAATTTATTTATGAACAAACAATGGCAATTAGCTATTAATTGTGAAAATCGTAGAGAAAATAGGCAGTTTAATATTTAGTATGCTAAATGTCAAATAGCAATTAAGACACATAAGTCAAATAAGCATGTAACAATGATTGCGGGAATTCAAGAATTAATATTTGAGAAGGATTATGAGTGAAACAAATAATATAATAATTCATTCATGATTTAAAACGATATATGATTTTCAAATAATTATGCAAACAATTAATTTTGACGACGTATAGACACTCGTCACCTCGTCTATACATCGTTCACATGCATTTCACATAACAAATAATTTAAGGGTTCTATTCTCTCAAGTCAAGGTTAACCACGACACTTACCTTGCTTTCCAATTTCAATCAATTACTCGACCACAACGTTTCCTTTTACATTGACTCTAAAAGCATAAAATCTATTCACAAACAATTCGATATACTCAATACGAATCATAGAATTAATTCCATATGAATTTACTAAATTTCCGGATAAAATACGAAATTCACTTTAAAAATTGATAGTGGGCTCTCAAATCTCGAAAAAACTTATGAAATACGAACACCCATTCCGAGACGAGTCGAACCATATAAAAATTATCAAATTTTGATGTCAAATGGACCCTCAAATCTTAAATTTTTGTTTTTGGGAGATTTTATAAAAATCTGATTTTTCTTCCATAAATTCACGGATTCATGATGTAAATAAGTTTGGAATCATGATATATAATCAATATAGGATAAGGAACACTTACCCCAATATTTTCCCGTGAAAATTGCCCAAGAATCGCCTTACCCGAGCTCAAAAATGAAAAATGGTTAAAAATGGGACGAATCCCATTTTCCAGAAATTAAGTTTTGTTTCTCGAATTTTACCTTATGTGATCACGTACAATGCTTCGCGATCACGAAGCACATTTTTGGCTGCCAAGCGTTTTGCTCTATGCGAACGCAAAAGGGCTTATGCGATCGCATAGAATATTTTCTCAGCCTTACGCAATTGCATACTGCCTTATGCGATCGCATAGCACAAATGTCGTGCCCAGCTTCTGCCTTCATTTCTCCTGCACGGACGCAACTTGACCCTCGCGTTCGCGGTGCTTTGCCTGCTACCACTGTGCGATCGCAGACATTACTATGCGATCGCATAGTTTAAATTTTCATCAGTGAAATTAATCCTTCGCGATTGCGGATGTAGCCACGCGATCGCATAGAAGGAAACCAGATGACAGTTGAAGCTAAGTAAAAACCAGATTTTCTAAGTTCCAAACCACCCGTAGCCTATCTGAAACTCACCCGAGCCCTTGGGGCTCCAAACCAAACAAGTACCCAAGTCCTAAAACATTATACGAACTTGCTCGCGTGATCAAATCGCTAAAATAACACATAGAACTACGAATCGGACACCAAATCAAAGAAAATTTTCAAACTTATATTTTCACAACCGAACGTCCGAATCACGTCAAATCAACTCCGGTTCTCAACAAATTCGGAAGTCAAGTCATAAATATTATAGTGGACCTATACCGGGCTTCGAAACCAAAATAAGGACCTGGTATCAATAAATCCAACATCAGGTAAATTCTTAAAAATCATTAAGCTTTCAAACTTTTAATGACTAGATTTGATAGGTTTCGGCATCGAATGTAGAAATTGGAAATTCTTAAGTTCCTTAAGCTTGAATTGGGGTATTTATGATGTGGGCCCCACATGCGATGGTTTTGAGTTAATTTCGAATTTTATTGAAACAAATGTAGTATTTTCTTATGAAATTATTTTCTATAATTTTTGTTGACTGTATCGAATTATTTTGGCTAGATTCGAACCATTTAGAGTTGGATAATTGAGGAAAAGGCCTACTAGTGGATTAAATTAGAGCAAGTCGAGGTAAGTGACTTGTCTAACCTTGTGTGGGGAAAAATTTCCCCTAGGATTGGTATTGATATGATATTAGTAATGTGTTGAAAGTCGTATACATGTGGTGATATTTTTCACACAAGTCATAAATGATATCACGAAGCTATGGAAATTTTCAGAGCTGGATTCCGACCCCGATATCTAAAAGTCAACTCCCCGGTCAAACTTCCAAACTTAAATTCCTATTTTAGCCATTTCAAGCCTAATTTATCTACGTACTTCCAAATAAAATTCCGGACACGCTCCTAAATCCAAAATCACCATACGGAGCTGTTGGAATCATCAAAATTCTATTCCGGGGTCGTTTACACATAGGTTGACATCTAGCCAACGTTTTCAACTTAAGTTTTAAACTTTCAAACTAAGTGTTCCAATTCATTCTTAAAAAAACCTCACCGGACCCGAACCCATTACCCCGACAAGTCTCATAACAGTTATAAAGTATAGAATGAGCAGTAAATGTGGAAACAGGGCTACCACTTTTAAAACAACTGGCTGGGTCGTTACATCCTTCCCCTCTTAAACAAACGTTCCTCCTCGAACGGATTTAGAATTATACTTGTAGTGGTGAAAATATGAGGATAACAGTTGTGAATATCATGCTCGGTCTCCCTAGTCGCCTCCTCGACCGGATAACCCATTCACTGTACTTTTACTGAGGCGATGCTCTTCGATCTCAACTTTCTAACATGTCTGTCCAAAATGGCCAATCGTTCCTTGACATAAGATAAATCCTTGTCTAACTGGACTGAGATAAAGTCTAACACATGAGATGGATCACCGTGATACTTACGGAGCATGGAAACATGGAACACTAGATGAACTACAGAGACATTAGGTGGTTGTGCAAGTCTATAAGTCACCTCTTCAACTCTCTCAAGAATATCAAAAGGTCCGATATACTTCGGGCTCAACTTGCCCATCTTTCCAAACCTCATAACACCCTTCATGGGCAAAACCCGGAGCAAGACCCGCTCACCAACAATGAATGCAACATCACAAACCTTCTGATATGCATAACCCTTTTGTCTAGATTGGGTTGTACGAAGTCGATCCTAAATCAATTTAACCTTTTCAAGAGCATCTTGAACCAAGTCCGTACCCAACAGTCTAGCTTCGCCCGGCTCGAACCACCCCACTGGAGACCGCTACCATATATGGCCTCATACGGAGCCATTTGAATGCTCGACTGGTAGCTATTGTTGTAAGCAAACTCCGCAAGTGGCAAGAACTAGTCCCAAGCCCCCCCAAAATCTATCACATACGCACGAAGCATATCCTCTAATATTTGAATTGTGCTCTTTGACTGTCCGGCCGTCTGAGGGTAAAATGTACTCAACTCTACCCGAGTACCCAAATCACGCTGTACGGCCCTCCAGAACCATGATGTAAATTGCGTACCCCGGCCAGAGATGATAGATACCGGTACGCCATGAAGCCTAACAATCTCGCGGATATAAACATAAGCTAGCTGCTCCGAAGAGTAAGTTGTAACTACAGGAATGAAATGATCTGACTTGGTCAATCTATCCAGAATCATCCAAACTGCATCGAACTTCCTCCGAGTCCGTGGGATCCCAACAACAAAGTCCATAGTGACCATTTCCATTTTGGAATCTCTAACTTCTGAAGTAATCCACCTGGTCGCTGATGCTCATAATTCACCTGTTGACAATTTAGGCACAGAGCTACAGACTCCACTATGTCTTTCTCAAGTCCTGATACATCTTTGTTGCACCTGGATGAATGGAGTACCGTGAACTTTGAGCCTCCTGGAGAATCATCTCACGCAAGTCATCTATATTGGGTACACATAGTCTGCCTTGCATCCGTAATAAACTGTCATCTCCAATACTGACTTCCTTGGCATCACCGTGCTGAACTGTGTCTTTAAGGACAAGACATATGGGTCATCATACTGATGCTCCCTGATATGATCATAAAGAGAAGAGTGACACACCACACAAGCCAAAACTCGGCTCGAAAATATCCAATCTAACAAAAGGGTTGGCCAAGGCCTGAACATCCAAGGCTAAAGGCCTCTCTGCTACCGGTAAGTATGCTAAACTGCCCAAACTCCCTCCTTACGAATCAAGGCATCTGCCACTACATTGGCCTTTCCGGGATGATAGAGAATAGTGAAGTCATAATCCTTAAGCAAATCTAACCATCTCCGCTGCCGAAAATTAAAATCCTTCTGTTTAAACAGATGTTGTAAACTCCGGTGATCGGTATAAACCTCACAATGGACACCGTACAAATAATGTCGCCAAATCTTTAAGGCATGAACAATGGCTACTAACTCAAGGTCGTGGACTGGATAATTCTTCTCATGTACCTTTAACAGTGTGGACGCATAGGGAATCACCCTACGGTCTTGCATCAATACTGCGCCAAGACCAATACGCGACGCATCACAATACACAATATAAGACCCTGAACCTGTAGGCAATACCAATACTAGGGCTGTAGTCAAATCTGTCTCGAGCTTTTGAAATCTATCTTCACATTCCTCGGTCCACCTGAATGGAGCACCCTTCTAGGTCAATTTGGTCATAGGTGCAACAATAGAAGAGAAACCCTCTACAAATCGGCGATAATACCCTGCCAAGCCAAGAAAACTCCTAATCTCAGTAGCTGATGACGGTCTGGGCCAACTATGCACTGCTTCAATTTTCTTCGGATCTACTTGGATCCCCTTGTTCGTTACCACATACCCCAAAACTTCAACTGAACCAATCCAGAATTCACACTTTGAAAATTTTGCGTACAATTTCTTTTCTCTCAAAGTCTGAAGCACAGTCCTCAGGTGTTGTTCATGATCCTCCCGATTTTGGGAATACACCAGAATATCATCAATAAACATAATGATGAAAGAATCAAGATAGGGATGAAATACACTATTCATTAAGTGCATAAATGTTGTTGGGGCGTTGGTGAGCCCAAAAGACATCACCAAAAACTCGTAATGACCATACCGAGTCCTGAAAGCAGTCTTCATGATATCTGGCTCTCGAATCTTCAACTGATGATAGCCTAAACACAAATCGATCTTAGAGAACACTCTAGCACCCTGAAGCTGATCAAATAGGTCATCAATATGTGGCAATGGATACCTGTTCTTCACTGTAACCTTGTTCAGCTGGCGATAATCAATACACATCCGTATAGAACTATCTTTCTTCTTCACAAATAAAACAAGAGCACCCATATGCGATACAATTGGCCAAATGTAGCCTTTATCAAGTAACTCTTGTAACTGCTCTTTTAATTCCTTCAATTCTTCTGGGTCCATACGATATGGTGGAATAGAAATGGGCTGAGTGCCCGGTAACAGATCAATGCCAAAGTCAATATCCCTATCGGGTGGCATACTCGGAAGATCCATGGGAAATACATCAGGAAAATCCCTTACTATAGGAACTGACTCCACGGTATGAGTATCAACACTAACATCTCTCACATTGGCAAGATACGCATCACATCCCTTCTCAACCATTCGTTGAACTTAAAGAAATGAAACAACTCTGCTAGGAACATGATCCAAGGTACCTTTCCACTCTAGCCACGGTAGACCTGGCATAGCCAACGTCACCGTCTTGGCGTAACAATCAAGGATAGCGTTATAGGGCGACAACCAGTCCATGCCCAAAATAATATCGAAATCTACCATACTGAGCAATAATAAATCAGTTATGGTCTCAAAAACACTGATAACAATTAAACACGACCTATACACACGGTCCATAATAATAAATTCCCCCACGGGTGTAGATACATAAATAGAAGAACTCAAAGAATCATGGGATACGCCCAAATACGGGGCAAAATAAATTGACGCATAAGAATAAGTGGAGTCTGGATCAAACAAGATTAATGCATCTCTATGACAGACCGAAATATAACCTGTGATAACAGAATCACATGCAACGGCCTCTGTCCTAGCAAGAAGGGCATAATATTTGGCCTGGATGTGCAGGTGGAGTAGTAACCAGTGCAATGATCATGGCTTGAGAAGCCTAAGGACCCTGCGGAATCGGCGGGGCCTGAGAAATCTGTGGAGGTGCACCCCTCCTATGTCTGGGGCAATCCCTCATGATATGACGAGTGTCACCACACTCAAAACAAGCCCTCGGAGGACGTGGCTGCTGGGACTGGCTCGGGCCTAATCGACTAGACTGCCCGCAGAAGGCACCCCGTACAAAAGACACTAGCGGTGCATAATATGGAACCTGAGGTCTGGGAGTAGCCGGAATACCAGTGGAAGCTGGAAGTGCTGAATGAATAGGATAGCTCACATAAACTCTACCATGATGGGCTGCAGTTGGGGCACGAGAAATATTATATGTTCCAGAAACTCGGGGTCTCTTAGCTTCCCTCTCTTCTCTCTCCCGAGTCTGCATACCCTCCAATCTACTAGGAATTGACACCACATGTTGGTATGTACTGTCCATCTCTAGTTTTTGGTCCATACTGAATCTGATACTAGGGTGGATCCACTCAATAAATTAGCGAACCCGCTCTCGAACAGTAGCTGCCAAGGCTGGTGCAAGCCTAGCCAAATCACTGAATCGGACCGCATATTCTGATACGGTCATAGAATCCTGGTGTAACTGCTCAAACTCTGCGCGCCATGCATCTCTAAGAATTTGAGGAACATACTCCCTCAAGAACATATCTCAGAATTGAGTCAAAGTGAGTGAAGCTGCTTCAGCCAGACTATCCAACTCATAGGCCCGCCACTACTGATAGGCCGCCCCTCTAAGTTGTAATTCCATGAAAGAAACCCCACTGGCATCCACAATACCAATAGTACGGAGGATACGATGACATTCCTCAAGAAAACCCTAAGCATCCTCCGAAGCCAAATCGTTGAAAGTGAGAGGATGGTACTTCTTGTACCACTCGAGCCTGAGCTGCTCCCCCTCTTAAACTACTGCCCTAACCTCAGGCCAAACTGGTATAACCTCTGGGGCATAGTCAACCTTAGCTCGTGGCTTTGGGGTATGGGCAGTGGAAGTCTGTGCTCCTCCCCCGGTCTGAGATGTGGCAGGAGCAAGTCGAATTAGCCCTGCCTGTGCTAGAATGCCAAACATGCTCAAACACTGGACAAGAGTCTCCTAAAGTGTAGGGGTAGTAACAGGCGTCTCAGGTGCCTGCTCTCCAACTGGAGTTACTGGTGGCTCCTCTGCAGTAGCTCATGCAGGTGCCCTGGCTGCACCACGCGGTCTTCCTCGGCCTCTGGCATGGCCTTTGCCCTGACCCAGGCCTCTTGTGGCTCCAACAGGGGGCGCGGGTGTCTGATCATCAGATCCAGTGGTGCGTGTCCACACCACTTGTGAGAGAATAGAAAGACAATGGTTTAAAATTTTGAAGTCAACAATTGCTCACGATAAGGAATCAAAGAAGTAATATTTTCCTAACAGTTCCATAGCCTCCGCGACACTCTACTAAATCTGCTTGTGACTTATAACACCTATGAACCTAGAGCTCTGATACCAACTTGTCACGACCCCAAATTTCCATCCGTAGGATGTCGTGATGACACCTTGTTTCTAAGACTATACGCCTATCAATATGCGGAATAATCAAAATAACAATTAAAAACTTTTAAAATCTCAACGTGTCATGACCCCAAATTTCCTTCGAAACACGCCCGAGCCCCTCAGGACCTCAACCAAATATACCAACAAGTCCTAAAATATCATACGGACTTAGTCGAGTCTTCAAATCACATCTAACAACACTAAAAACATGAATCACACATAGATTCAAGCCTAATGAACTTTGAAACTTTCAATTTCTACAAACGACACCGGAACCTATCAAATCAAGTGCGATTGACCTCAAATTTTGTACGCAAGTCATAAATGACATAACAAAGCTATGAAATATTTTAGAAATTGATTCCGACCCCGATATCAAAAAGTCAACTCCCCGGTCAAACTTCCAAACTTAAATTTCTATTTTAGCCATTTTACTACGGACTTCCAAATAAAATTTCGATCATGCTCCTAAGTCCAAAATCACCATACAGAGCTGTTGGAATCATCAAAATTATATTCTGGGGTCATTTGCACATAATTCGACATCCGGTCACTATTTGAATTTAAACTTTTAATTTTTCTTCAATATTCCATATCTCGGGGTAGGGACCTCAAAATTTGATTCTGGGCATACGCCCAAGTCCCAAATCACGATACGGACCTACCGAAACTGTCAAAACACTTATTCGAGTCCGTTTGCTAAAAATGTTGACCAAGTTCAACTCATTTGAGTTTTAAAGCTCTAATTCACATTTTAATTCAATTTTCGCATAAAAACTTTTCGGAAACTTTTACGGACTGCGCACGCATGTCGAGTAATAATAAATAGTTCTTTTCGAGGTTTTAGAATACATAATTAAATATTAAATTTAAAGATGACATTTTGGGTCATCACATAACCTCTCAATACATAAAGAAATTCCCAAAACCCGGTGAAATACAAGTCACAAGCGCTAAATAAGTAGTACGAATATCTTTATACGTTAGAGTCTAATGTGAATAGGGAAAACAACATAATAAGGATAGAAGGGGACTCCGAGGTCTGCGGACGCTGGGAGATATACCTTGAAGTCTCCACGTTCATCTAGCTCACTGATACCTGGTATGATAGAAAGTACATGGATCTGCACAAAATGATGTGCAGAAGCGTAGTATGAGTACACCATAGCGGTACCCAGTAAGTGCCAAGCCTAAACTCGGTAGAGTCAGGGCCCTACTGGCATATATATAATAAAACAAGATAGAATGAAATACCGCAGTAAAATAAAGATTGAAATTTAACAAGAATGAAATCATAGAAGACAACAGCTCAGTACACAGAGATAACAATAGTGGATTTCCCGAGATACCGTCTCGTAGACCCAACGTAAATATGCAGTACAAGGGGATCTCCCGGAATACCATTCTATAGTCCCAAAGTAAATATGAAGTACAGAGGGATCTCCCAAAATACCGTTCCGTAGTCCCAAAGTAAATATGCGGTACAGGGGGATGTCCCAAAATACCGTTCCGTGGTCCCAACGTAAATATGCAGTACAGGGGGATCTTCTGGAATACCATTCCGTAGTCCCAAAGTAAATATGCAGTATAGGGGGATCTCCCAGAATACCATTCTGTAGTCCCAAAGTAAATATATATATACCAGTGGTGTACTCATGCCACTCTTCTGCATATGTTTTTCGTGTGCAGATCCAGGTACTCCTTATCAGTAGCACTATCAGTAGGTCGGGATAGCTTTGGAGACTTTAAGGTATATCTGTCGTTTCCGCAAACCTTGGAGTCCCCTTCTACTCTTCCCCATGTCCATTTTCTTCTGTATTTTCTTTTGATAGACTCTGATGTATAGAAATACCAGATTTTCCTCCTATATTTTGTGATTCACGATGTTCTGGGTTTCGGGAATGCTGTGTAGTATATTGAGGAGTTGGTTATTATACATGCCAAGTGGCATGGTACTCAGTTATAGTGTTATTGCTACAGTTAGTTGTTAAATTTATGTTTTCATTTCATTTATTCCGTAAAAATATTAAGTTTACCTAGTCATAGAGACTAGGTGTCGTCACGACGTCATACGTAGGGGAAACTGGGTCATGAAAATAGATGATGCATATAGAGATATGATCATTGAAATGACTTATTGGATAATTTCTAATAGTTAGAATTACCATAAACTGTCAATAGGATATTCTCTTGAACAATGTGATGTAAGAATTTCCTTTGGCCTAAGATCGTCATAGTAATTGATAAGTTATTTATTGGGTATGATTAAATACTTTTGGAATTAGTGATTGGTCAAGATGGAATCTGTCAACTCTTGGTAATGAGTTTAATAGGGGAAATTGGGTCGTGACAAGTTGGTATCAGAGCTCTAAGTTCATAGGTGTCATTACTCACAAGCCGGTTTATTAGAGTCTCGCGGATCGGTATGGAGACGTATGTACTTATCTTCGGGAGGCTATGGAATTGTTAGGAAAATTTCACTACTTTGATTCCTTGTCGTGCGAAAATTGTTGACTTCAAAAATTCTTAACTTGTGTATTCTATTCTCTCACAAATGGTGAGGACACGTACAAGTGGATCTGATGACCAGGCACCCGCGCCCCCTGCTAGAGCCACGAGATGTCGGAGCGTAGTAGAGGCCAAGGACGTCCATGTGGTGTAGCCAGGGCACCCGCACGAGCTGCTATAGTGCAGCCCCCAGTAGCTCCAACTGGAGGGCAAACACCTGAGGTACCTGTTTTGCACCAGCCCTTCAGGAAACTCTAGCCTAGTTTCTGAGCATGTTCAACACCTTAGCTCAGGTTGGATTGATCCCACTTGCTCCTGCCATATCTCAGGCCGGGGGAGGAGCATAGACTCCAGTCGCCGATACTTTAGAGCAGCGGGTTCGGGTCGATAAGGTTCCAGAGATTGTACCAATGCAGCCGGTAGCTCCAGCTCAGCCCGAGGCTAGGGCAGTAGCTTCTGAGGTGGAGTAGCTCATACTTGAGAGGTACGAGAAGTACCACCCACCTCCTTTAGCGGATTGGCTACAGATGATGCTCAAGGTTTTCTGGAGAAGTGTCATTGTATTCTCCATACTCTGGGAGTAGCGGAGATGAGGGGGGTTTCTTTTACTACATTCCATCTTAGAGGAGCAGCCTATCAGTGGTGGCGTGCTTATTAGTTGAGTAGTCCGGCTGAGGCATCTTCACTTACATGGACTCAGTTCTCGGACATGTTTTTTAGAGAGTATGTCCCTCAAAGCCTCAGGGACTCATGGTGCTTGGAGTTTGAGCAGCTGCACCAGGGTGCTATGACTGTGTTAGAGTATGCAGTTTGCTTCAGTGATTTTGCCCGACATGCACCGGCCTTGGTTGCCACTGTTCTAGAGAGGGTTCGACGGTTTATTGAGGGACTCCACCCTAGTATCCGGATTAGTATGGCCAGGGAGATGGAGATGGATGTTTCTTATCAGCAGGTTGTGAGTATTGCTAGGAGATTAGAGGGCATGCTTACCCGAGATAGAGAGGATAGGGAGGCCAAGAGGTCTCGAGAGACTGGTTCTTATTCTGGTGCTCGTCCCCCAGTAGCTCGCCATGGTAGGGGTTATGTGAGTCACCCCGTTCGTTCAGCTCTTACAGCCGCCAGCGGTGTTCAAGCTTCTTCTAGACCCTAGGAGTCTTATAATGCACCACCAGTATCTAGTGTGCCTTCTGTAAGTGGTGTTCCTAGCGGCCAGCCTTGCAGACCTGGCCCGATCCAATCACAGCAGCCACGCCCTTATAGAGCTTGTTTTGAGTGTGGCGACACTCGCCATATGGTGAGGGATTGCCCTAGGTTTAGAACGGTTGCACATCCACAGACTTCTCAGGCACAGCATGCTCCACCAGGTCCTCAAGCTATGATTATAGCACCAGCTACCACCCCACTTGCTAAGCCAGCTCGAGGTGGAGGTCAGGGAGGTAGAGGTCGCCTTATAGGGGGAGGCCGGGCCAGATATTATACCCTTCCTACTCGCACAGAGGTAGTCGCTTCTGATTCTGTCATTACACGTATTGTTCCGGTCTGTCATAGAGATGCGTCAGTATTATTTGACCCAGGATCTACATATTCTTATGTGTCCTTTTATTTTTTCCCGTATTTGGGTTTATCTCAGGATTCTTTGAGTTCCCTTGTTTATGTGTCTACTCCTGTGGGAGTTTCTCTTGTTGTGGACCGCATGTATCAGTCGTGTTTAATTGCTCTTAGTGGTTTTGAGACGAGAGCCGATTTATTATTGCTCAACATGGTGGACTTTGATATTATTTTGAGCATGGACTGGTTGTCACCCCATTATGCTATTCTTTATTGTCATGGTAAGACCGTGACACTGGCTATGCCAGGATTACTGTGATTAAAATGGAGCGGTACCTTAGAGTATACTCCCAACTGAGTTATTTCATTTCTTAAAGCTCAACGAATGGTTGAGAAGGGGTGTGTTGCATATCTAGCTTATGTGCGAGATGTCAGTATTGATACCCCTACAGTTGAGTCAGTCTTAGTAGTGAGGGATTTTCCAGATGTGTTTCCAGCTGATCTTTCGGGCATGCTGCCCGACAGAGATATTAATTTTGGCATTGATTTGTTGTCGGACACTCCTCCTGAGTTAAAAGAGTTGAAGGAGCAGTTATAGGAATTTCTTGATAAGGGCTTCATTCAGCCCAATGTGTCAACTTAAGGTGCTCCTTTTTTATTGAAGAAGAAGGATGGTTCTATGCGGATGTGTATTGATTACCGCCAGTTGAACAAAATCAGAGTGAAGAACATATATCTATTATCTCGTATTGATGACTTATTTGATCAGTTATAGGGTGCCAGAGTGATTTCCAAGATTGACTTACGTTCAGGCTATCATCAGTTGAAGATTCGGGAGCCAGATGTCCCGGAGACTGCTTTCAGAACTCGGTATGGTCATTACGAGTTCGTTGTGATATCTTTTGGGATGACCAATGCTCGAGCAACATTTATGCACTTGATTCACAGTGTACTCCAGCCCTATCTTGACTCATTCGTCATTGTGTTTATTGATGATATTTTGGTGTACTCCAGGTGGATCCGAAGAAGATTGAAGCAGTGTAGAGTATATGCAACATTTTCAAAATGTGAGTTTTGGCTAGACTCAGTGGCATTCTTGGGTCATATAGTATCGAGTGATGGGATCTAGGTGGGTCAGAAGAAGATTGAAGCATTGCAGAGTTGGCCCAGACCGTTCTCAGCTACAGAGATCCGTAGTTTTCTTAGTTTGGCAGGGTATTACCGTAGATTTGTAGAGGGTTTCTTATCTATTGCAGCACATATGACCAGGCTGACCCAGAAGGGTTCTCCGTTCAGGTGGACCGAGGAATGTGAGGAGAGTTTTCATAAGCTCAAGGCAGCTTTCACTACAGCCCTAGTATTGGTATTTCCTATAGGTTTGGGGTCTTATACTATATATTGTGATGCATCACGGATTGGTCTCGGCTCAGTGTTGATGCCAGACGGTAGGGTATTGCCTACGCGTCCAGACAACTGAAGGTGCATGTAAATAACTATCCGGTCCACGACCTTTAATTAGCAGCTATTGTTCATGCCTTGAAGATTTGGCGGCATTATTTGTACGGTGTTCCTTGTGTGATTTACACCGATTACCGGAGTTTGCAACATCTGTTCAAGCAGAAGGATCTTAATTTTCATCAGAGAAGGTGGTTGGAGTTACTTAAGGATTATGACATCACCATTCACTATCATCCCAGGAAGGCCAATGTGGTGGCCGATGCTTTGAGTCGTCGGGTAGAGAGTTTGGGGAGTTTAGTATATCTAGCAGTAGTAGAGAGGCCATTGGTGTTGGATTTTCAGGCCTAAGCCAACCAGTTTGTAAGATTGGATATTTCTGAGCAGAGTCGAGTATTGGCTTGTATGATCTCTCGGTCTTCTCTTTATGATCGTATCAGGGAGCGTCAGTATGATGACCCCCATCTGCTTGTCCTTAAGGACACGGTCCAGCACGGTGATGCTAAGGAGGTCACTATTGGGGATGATGGTGCATTGAGGATGCAGAGCAGGCTTTGTGTGCCTAATATGGACGGTTTGCGTGAGTTGATCCTCTAGGAGCCTCACAGTTCGCGGTACTCTATTTATCTGGGTGCCGCAAAGATGTATCAGGATATGAGACAACATTATTGGTGGAGGAGAATGAAGAAGGACATAGTAGAATATGTAGCTCGGTGTCTGAATCGCCAGCAGGTAAAGTAGGAGCATCAACGTGCAGGTGAATTGCTTCAGAAGTTAGAGATTCCTGAGTGGAAATGGGAGTGGATCACTATAGATTTCGTTGTTGGATTCCCATGGACTCAGCGGAAATTTGATGCAGTTTGGTTGATTGTAGATAGGCTAACCAAGTCAGCTTATTTCATTCCTGTGATGACTACTTAATATTCTGAGCAGTTGGCTCTAATTCATATCCGCGAGATTGTTAGGCTTCATGGCGTACCGGTATCTATCATCTCTGACTGAGGTACGTAGTTTACATCATGGTTTTGGAGGGATATACAGCAGGAGGTGGGTACTCAGGTTTAGTTGAGCACAACATTCCACCCTCAAAAGGACGGACAGTCTGAGAGCACTATTCAGATATTGGAGGATATGTTCCGCGCTTGTGTGAGAGATTTTGGGGGTGCTTGGGACCGGTTTTTGCCACTTGCGGAGTTTGCTTACAACAACATTTATCAGTCCAGCATTCAAATGGCACCGTATGAAGCTCTGTATGATAGGAGGTGTCGGTCCCCAGTGGGTTGGTTCAAGCCGGGCGAGGCCAGATTATTGGGTACTGACTTGGTTCAGGATGCCTTGGAGAAGGTTAAGGTGATTCAGGATAGACTTCGCACAACCCAGTCCAAACAGAAGTGTTACGTGGACCGAAAGGTTCATGATGTTGTATTCATGGTTGGAGAGCGGGTCTTGCTCCGGGTTTCTCCTATGAAGGGCATTATGAGGTTCAAAAAGAAGGGCAAGTCGAGCCCAAGGTTTATTGGTCCCTTTGAGGGGTTGCGGCGAGTTGGGTAGGTTGCTTATGAGCATGTTTTGCCTCCCAGTCTAGCAGGAGTTCATCCGGTATTCCATGTTTCTATGCTCCGGAAGTATCACGGCGATCCGTCTCATGTGTTGGATTTCAGCTCAGTCCATGTGGACAAGGATCTATCTTATGTTAAGGAGCCAGTGGCAATTTTAGACAGGTAGGTCAGAAAGCTAAGATCAAAGAACATTGCTTTCGTGACGGTTCAGTGGAGGGGACAGTCGGTCGAGGAGGTGACTTGGGACAGCCGTTATCCTCATCTTTTCACCACTTTAGGTATGTTTCTATACTCGTTCGAGGACAAATGATTGTTTTAAAAAGGGGAGGATGTAACGACCCGGCCGGTTATTTTGAGAGTAATAGCCCCAATCCTCTATTTACTATTTTTCCCGTATCATTTTCTTCTTAAGTGACTTGCCGGGAGGTTTTGTTTTGGTTTTAGAGTGTTTTGGGACATTTAGTCCCTATATAGAGGTTTAAGCCTTAGAATTTGTAGCGTAGTCGAAACTGTGTGAAGACGACTCCGGAATGGAATTATGTCGGTTACGTTAGCTCCGTTAGGTGTTTTTGGGTTTAGGGGCATGTACAAATTGTGTTTTGGAGGTCTATAGCTCATTTAGGCTTGAAATGGCTAAAATAGGAAATTTAGTTTGGAAGTTTGACTGGGGAGTTGACTTTTTGATATCGGGGTCGGAATCCAGTTTCGAAACTTTTCATAGCTCAGTTATGTCATTTATGACTTGTTTGCAAAATTTGAGGTCAATCGGACTTGATTTGATAGGTTTCGACATCGAATGTAGAAGTTGGAAATTCTTAAGTTTTATTAAGCTTGAATTGGGGTGTGAATTGTGATTTTAGCGTTGTTTGATGTGATTTGAGGTTTCAAATAAGTCCATATGATGTTTTAGTACTTGTTAGTGTTTTTGGTTGAGGTCCCGAGGGGCTCGGGTGAGTTTCGAATGGTTAACGGATCAAAAGCTGGACTTAAACAACTGCTACAAAAGCTGTTGTAGTTTTCTTCTGCTGGAAATTCAGAAATCTAGCCCAAGATCGAAGCTTACAAATCGAGCCCAGGGTCAAAGGCCAGGGTCGAGGGCCAGGATCAAAGCTAGGGTCGAGGCTCAGGATCGAGGGCTATGATCGAAGGCTCAGGATCGAGGGTCATGAGTCGAAGACTAGAATCGAGGGCTATGATCGAAGGCCAGGATTGAGGGCCAGGATCGAAGCCATGATCGATGCCCAAGATAGAAGGTCAGGATCGAGGGCCTTGATCGAGGGCCTTGATCGAGGGCCAGGATCGAGGCAGGACCGAGGGCTGCCTGGACAGAATTATAAAACAGGGGACTTCGTCCCCTATGCCATTTTTGCCGAATTGGAGCTTGTGGAGAGGCGAATTTTGGGAGATTGTCAGAGCAAATAATGGGGTAAGTGTTCTTAGCTCAATTATGGTTAGATTACCCGAATCCATCATTTGTTTTTACCATTTAATTAGTGTTTTGAGATTGAATTTTGGGAAACTTTTAGAAATCTCATGGAAATGAACTTTTGAGATTTCGGTGTCGATTCAGAGTCGGATTTGAGTGAAACTGGTATGGTTGGACTCGTAATTTAATGGGTTGTCGGATTTTGTAAGTTTTTCTGAATTCTGAGATGTGGGCCCCATGGGCGATGTTTGAGTTAATTTCGGATTTTTATTAAAAATATAGTATTTTCTTATAAAATTGATTCCTATAATTTTTGTTGACTGTATCGAATTATTTTGGCTAGATTCGAGCCATTGAGAGTCGGATATTCGTGGAACAAGCATTCTTACCGATTGATTGAGCATGGTTCGAGGTAAGTGGCTTGCCTAACATTGTGGGGGGAGGGAGGGAGGGGGGGGGGGAACTCCCCGTATGATTTGTACTGTTTTTAATATATGAACGCCGTGTACGTGAGGTGACGAGTACGTACACAGGCTAATTGTGTAAAAACCCGCTTTTTTTTCTACTATGTAATAACTTGATTTCCTTCTTATTTGAGTTCCATCAGCATGTGTGGTATCCGACTAGACTAGAATAACATGCCTACTTACCTTAACTATTTATTTGAATTATTTGCATCATGGTTAGTAAGTTTACCTATCTTTCCTTAACCGGTACTTAGGTTGAACTGTAGAATTTCGTGCCGTAACTATTGAATTTTATTGTTTGGTTGCATATTTTCTTTGGGACTACGGAACGGTATTCCGGGAGATCCCCCTGTACTCCATATTTACTTTGGGACTACATAACGGTATTCTGGGAGATCCCCCTGTATTGTATATTTACTTTTGGACTACGGATCGGTATTGCAGGAGATCCCCCTGTTCTGCACATTTACGTTGGGACTACGAGACGGTATCTCGGGAAATACCTTGTTGTTATCTCTATGTACTGAGCTGTTCTCTGCTATGATTTCATTCTTGTTAAATTTCAGTCTTTATTTACTGCGGTATTTCATTCTATCTTGTGTTATTATATATATATACACTCTCTTACCGAGAGGTATTGAGTGGGTACTTGAGTTGTAACGACCCGACCGGTCGTTTTTCTTTCTAGAACCCTATTCCCCTAAATAAAATTTCCCGTACATTCTTTTACTGATTTATGACTTGCAGGTATGGTTGGTACGGGATTTGGACGAGTTTGGGATGGAATCAGAACATTTGGTTCCTTAAGGTTGGCTTGAAAGGCGAAGTTTGACTTTGATCAACATTTTGGGTAAACAGCCTCGGAATCGGGATTTGACGGTTCCAATAGGTTCGTATGATGATTTCGGACTTGGGCGTATGTTCTGATCGGGTTTTAGATGAGCCGGGAGCATTTTGGCGCCCAATAGTGAATGTTGGTTCTTGAAGGTTTTAGAAGTTCTTTAAAATTTGGTTTGGAGCGGGTTTTGGTAATATCGAGGTCCAAATGGAATTCCGAGACCAGGAATAGTTCTGTAGCGTCATATAAGACTTGCACGCAACATCTGATGTAATTCGGAGTAGTATAAGTACCTTTCGGCGCATTGGAAGTAAATTGAAGAACTTGAAGTTCTTAAGTTTGATTCAATTGGTTTTAGGGTGTGATTCTTAGTTTAATTGTTATTCCGGGCGTTCCGAGAGTTCGAGCGAGTCCGTTTTCTGATTTCAAACTTGTTGGACCAAGTTGGAATTTAGAAGCCAAAGCTGAAGCTCCTGCTGCTGTCAGATGCATGTACGTGCTCACAGGTGCGAGCCCCATGATCGCAGATGCGTCCTAGCATAGGCTGCCCTGCCATCGCAGAAGCGAAAGAAGAACCGTACCTGCGAAAGTGCAGGTGCGAAGGCAGGCATCACAGGAGCGGGCAATGTCGCAGATGCGTGTAGTTTGTCGCTGATGCATGGCTGCAGGTGCTATCACCTGGGCGTAGAAGCAAGATGAGACAGTCTGGCTTTGGTCCGCACCTGCGCGAGTTATCCGCAGAAACAGAATTGTAGGTGCGCCAATTTAACCGCAGGAGCGGAAGTCGTTGAAGGGTAGTGATGTTTTAAATCGGGGTTTGAGCACTTTTGCTCACTTCTTACTCTTCTTTGGGCGATTTTGGAGCTGTTTAGAGAGGGATTTCCATCAACTAGTTGAGATAAGTAATTCCTATCAAATGTGAGTTAAATATATGGTTTATGGGTAGGTTATAACATGTAAATTAGTGAAAATTATGGGTTTAGATGAAAACCTAGATTTTTGATAAAAATGAGATTTGACCACGAAATTCATTATGAAATTTAGTAAAAATCATATATTTATGTCCCTAAGGTTATGGGTAACAACTTTCTTTAAAAATTTCCTGAATTCGGGCACGCAGGCCCCGGGGGTGAAATTTTAGGAATCTTGCAATTTAGGCTCGGTAATCACTTAAATGGTGGAACTATGAACTTTTGAGCATAGATTGATTAGTTTATGTAATGTTTGAGTAGCTTCGAGTTGCTTGGCGACAAATTTGTAGGTTTTAAGTGCGTTCTTGAATTGGAATGTAGGCCTTGAGACGATGTAAGTCTCATTTCTAACCTTGTAAGAGGGAAATTACCCAATAGGTGAACTAAATTAATATGTGTTGTTGTTTGTGGGGGCCACGTATGCACGAAGTGATGAGAGTACGTATGTATCTACTATTCATGTTATGTCCGGGTAGTCTTAGACTTACACCATGCCTTGTTGATATTCTTATTGCTTTATGTATATTGTTTGCCTTGAGAAGGGTGAAATGGAGTGTGCTTATTAAATGTTTCAAAAGGAATTGGAATTGATGAAAAATAATGGGATCTTAAAAGTTTTCATATGAATGTCGTATTTTGAAAATAATGGGAGAGTACTATAGAAATTTATGAGATCTTAGTGTAACCGCGTCGCATGTATGATTAGCGAGCGGGGTAATTCTTTAAATTTATGTTTGACCGCGTCGCATGTGTGATTCGCGAGCGGAGAAAATAGATGCATCTATGGTTCACCCCATTCGACCCTCGGCAGTGCACAATTTAAATATTTTATTGGATCGGGATGTACGACCTTGGCATAATTGTGCATGCTAATTATTTGGAAATTCTCCATGATTTATTCTGCTTAAATGCCTTGAAATGTAAGTTCCTAAATAGTATTACTGAAATTAATGTTATAATTATGAAAGAAGGACTTATCTCTTCTTGTTGTTGAACTGACAGTGTCATTCATGATATCCACGCTTAGCATAGTACTTTAATTATATTATTATTGGCCTAGTAAGTGTAAAGTCGACTCCTCGTCACTACTTCTTCGAGGTTAGGCAGGATACTTACTGGGTACATATTATTTATGTACTCATACTTCACTTCTGTACTTAATTATATAGGATCTGAGGCTGGTGCATCTAGTTACCCGCCCAGCGCGCATACTTGATCTTGGACTAAGACTTCACGATGAGATGCCCCTTCGGAGTCGTTCAGCAGAATGCCGAAGTTTGTCTTTTAGTTTTATATAGCTATTCTGTTTCAGACAGTAGGATAGTCATCTTTTGTATATTCTACTAGTTGCCCACACACTTGTGACATCAGATCTTGGCTCGTATTAGTAGACTTTGATTTTTAGGTTGTAATTCAATAGTTATAACTGCTTTTAGATGTTTCTGTTTGTTTGCGAAAACAAAATAGAAAAAAAAGTAAAATCCTTTATTTACCAAATATTTTAAAATAAGTAAAGCTAAATGGGAAATCACTAAGTTGTTCACTGTTGGCTTGTCCAGCAAGGGTACTGGACGCCATCACGGCCTGACATGGAGTTGGGTTGTGACACTGACCTCGTCACTAATCGACCGAGGTTAGGCTTGGCACTTACTAGGTACCGATTGTGGTGTACTCATGCTACTCTTCCGCACATGTTTTTCATGTACAGATCTAGGTACTCCTTATAAGCCGCACTATTAGTGAGCAAGGACAGCTTTGGAGACTTCAAGGTATATCTGCCGCGTCCGCAGACCTCGGAGTCCCCTTCTACTCTTCCCCATGTCCATTATCTTTTGTATTTTCTTTTGACAGACTCTGATGTATAGAAACACTAGATTTTCCTCCTGTAGTTTGTGATTCACGATGTTCCGGGTTTTGGAAATATTGTCTAGTATATTGAAGAGTTGGTTATTGTACATGCCAAGTGGCATGGTACTCAGTTATAGTGTTATTGCTACTGTTAATTGTTAAATTTATGTTTTTATTTCATTTATTCCGCAAAAATATTAGGCTTATCTAGTCATAGAGACTGGGTACCGTCACGACATCATACGAAGTGGAAATTGGGTCGTGAGAATAGATGATGCATATAGAGATATGATTATTGAAATGACTTATTGAATAATTCCTAATAGTTAGAATTACCATAAACCGTCAATAGGATATTCTCTTGAAGAATGTGATGTAAAAATTTCCTTTGGCCTGAGATCGTCATAATAATTGACAAGCTATTTATTGTGCTTTGATACTAGACACCTATGGCCCTAGGGCGATAGTTGAAAGGATATTGGGTATGATTAAATACTTGTAGAATTAGTGATTCGTCAAGATAGAATCTTTCAACTCTTGGTAATGAGTTTAAGTTCCATGTTATCATGAATTATAAATGACCAAATTAAGACCTTGGCCAGGGCAATTGAATGAAAGAAGAAAAGAGTTTTTTAGGTCATTCAATGGTCGATTATATTTGACATGAACACATAGTTGGTCGCCTATTAGGAATTGACTGTTAAACCATATTCTAGGGTGACTCAGAGCTATAAGGACAGAAGAAATTACTACATTATTCTTCTACGGTTTCTTGAGAGTAAATTGTATACTTCATGCTATCCGGTCGTTAAGGAGTGTTGCTAGACGTCACCCTTGATTAGTATATTGATATGATTAATTTACTACCGACTTAGTATTGAACCTATGGGGTCGCACACTAACTAGTATTCTGATCTTTGCTTAAGGATTAATTAACTTATTATTTGATAATTAAATTAAATAATTTAATTAGTCAAATAAATAAAGTTATTATACCAAATAAAATATTATTATATAAGTGGCGACTCTGAATCTTTAATAAATAAATCCCGTTTCGATTGTCACTTAAATTGAAAAAACTCCCTTATATACCCTTTTACGGGGGTGTAGGTAAAAAAAGAGATGTAACATATATAATTAATATTTATTTTGTATAAGATGTATATAAAATATAATATTAATAAATGGCTTGGTAAGTAATTCCAATTTGGAATTGAATTAATTCACGTGCACTTTCATCCCATTTGGAATGGCATAAGTCTATATATATATATTATTAAAAAAGCATGAATACAATGTCTGATTTACAAAAATAACCTTATAATATTAAGTATAATAACTCATAATAAAAAGACATAACTGAAATTCTAGATATTAGCCTTATAATCCTATTAGTTTTAAGACATAATACTACACGTTAGGAATCCTACATGATTAACTTTAGGAATCTTATTAGTATAATTACTTTCGGGCTGTCTAATTCATATAAAATTAAACAAGTAAATATTTTTAGTCATGTAATCATATTACTTTTAGGAGTAATATAATTTCATTTGCGGATAAAATTGTAACATTGAAAACTTTTACTAATTAATACTAATTCGCATGGGGTTCATATAAAATGCAAGATTCCTACCCATTGTTATGTTCCAAAGTCAATACAATATAAATTTCACATGGACTAGAATAGATAATTTCCACTACCGCCTCATACTACCTATGTAAAGGAATGCATTGCCTCGTTCATTGGAGCACGCACGAATTTGGTAACATTAAAAAAGACTTCCAAGAAATTGATACTTGCAATTTAACTGGGATCGATTACATGAGAATTTAATATAAGAAATGCACAAATGAATATGAGTTTGCATGTGCTCATCTTCAAGAAAATTTCGGTTAATGTCAGAAATAATGTCATTAGATTTGTATATCTTGGTGCTCAGAAGTATAATCTATCGTGTTCTTCTCTTTTTCTTTGATTTCTTTGTTCTCTTTAGGTCAATTATGTATAGGTCCAGGGAGTAATTCAAGATTTATTGTTGTAGCGTAAAGTGGTAGATTTGTTTTGACCAAAGTATGAACTTGAAAGTTACGATGATAAGTTGGTAACTAATACAAATGGTACATTTTAAAGTTTGAATTTTTTGTGCCTTATAAAAATTAAAAATAAAGAGGCAATTAAAATTGAACAGGTAAATATCATTAGTCATGTAATCATATTACTTTTAGGATATACTTCTTAAAAATTTCTATTACTAATTTAATTTTAAAACCTATTATAATGGCCTATTACTAATTTAATTTGAGAATGTATTATATTTTCCAAATTCATTTAGAAAAAGGAGAGCTTATATTATTATAAAATTATAGATACAATATTAATATACCAAAATAGCCCTAAAATATTAAATGAAAGAACTTATAGGGAAAAGACATAACTACAATTGCCTAATTTTTGGACTACAATACCTGGTATGCTAAACTTTAATATTTAAAATTTTAAAATTAATAAAATTTTGTCTATTAAAAATATGTAAGAAGCTTTAATAAAATCAGTTTCATAAGAATCCTCCGTATTGGCAATACAATACTGCTCCATAATGTCAATACTAAGAAAAAATAAAAGTAATATTAAATGGACTGCATAAAGAGTGAAATTGAGAAAAAAAGCCACGATAATATATTTTTATATTATATTTGAACTATTTTCCTACTCAAATTATATTGTTTTGTCAATTTGTCGTGTAATATTAAAAACTACCCAATTATTAAACAACAGCTTAGAAAATATTTAAGAATATAAATGTGTGAGAAAGAGAAAAAAATGGCTAGTAAGAGTCAATACCACTATTGATTCTAAAGATATAAAGATCTAACAGTTAAATGTCATGTAAATCTTTTACTCTTTGAAAATAAAATCTATGGTGGATAAAATTATAATTAAGATTAAATATTCAAAAATAAGAGATGAACTAATATTAAGATCTCAATCAACATAAAATAAATTATTTTTTATGTTAAAACTAAATAATTAAATCTTTTAATTAATTATTTAGCAAGAGAATCCAATTCAATTATTTTTTAAATTCATCATATGAGTAAAATTCTTATTCAAGTTAAAAAATAATCTTAGGGTACACAAATTATGGTTAGAACACAAAGTAAAATGGTTAGTATATTATTAAGAATCAAAATGCTATACACGTGTCTGAGAAGCACAATCAAAACTAAATCCTAAACAAGAACAAGCTTTCGATACTATATTATAAAGAGTCGACTCTGATATAACGTGATTATTCGTTGTAGATGCATCCGGCGGAATCGAAATAATATTTCTATGTCATGCATTATTTGTAAATAACATATCAAGAAGCATGGCATTGTTAGAAATAATAGCAAGTGATGTACCAACAACGATTTTATTGTGAGGCCACCCACTTTAGATTTCATATACCTCTTCAAACATTTTAAATAACCATCACAAATATATCAAAGCAGAGCAATGATGCTAATTTTATAAGGAAAGCAAAATTGATAATATGGGATGAAGGACTTATTGCTAAGTGTCAAACGATCAAAATAATTGCCCAGAGTTCTAGACATATATTGGATATTAATAAACCGTTTGATGAAAATTAATGATTTTGGAGGTAATTTATGTCAAGTACTACCAGTAGTTCCAAAATCGACAGAAGTAGAGACCGTAAAAGCTACCTTGCCGAAGTTATACTTCCGGCCTCAAATAAAAAGATTCAACTAACAAGAAATATAAAGTAACAACAGATACAGTATTCAGTGCCTTCTGCTTCGTGTCGGACACAAAGAAGAGCATCCAATAAAAGATGATTTGGTTCTTACTGAACACTTGGTTATCAATCCCAATGGTAATAGTAGTGCATTTAATTAGAGAAATATTTCTATCATTATATTAAAATGCAATTTGTACAAATCGCATGATAGAGTTAAAAAGATATCTTAGCTAGCAGAAATGAATATGTTGATCAACTAAATAAAATTTTGATTGCAAAATTTTATAGTAAAAACAAAATGCTTTTCTATTTTTTGACTCAGCAGAAAATGATACCAATAATTACTTTGAAGAAGAATACTTAAATACTTTAATACCTAATTGCCTTTTACCATATATGTTTGTTGTCAAGTTTATTATTTTTTACGTATGTTAGTGTCACCGTATATGGTGTTCATTGACATAGAAAAGGCGTACGATAAAGTTCTAAGGGAGGTTTTGTGGCGATGTTTGGAGGCTAGAGGTGTACCTGTTGCCTACGTTAGGTTGATTAAGGGCATGTATGATGGAGTAAATATCCGAGTGTGGACGGTGGGTGGGGACTGGACTCAGACCATTTTCCGATTATTATGGGGATGCATCAGGGGTCTGCATTCAACCCTTTTTTATTTGCGCTGGTGATGGACGTACCGACGTGCCATATCCAAGGAGAGGTGTCGTGGTGTATGCTATTTGTAGATGATATTGTATTGAACGACGAGACGTGAGACAGTGTGAACGTGCAGTTAGAGGTATGGAGGTAGACCCTGGAATCTAAAGGTATCAAGTTGAGCAGGACCAAGACAAAATACTTGGAGTGTAGGTTCAATGGCGAGACTCAAGAAGGGGAAATGGAGGTGAAGTTGGACTCGCAGGTCATCCCTAGGAGAAGGAGTTTTAAGTACATTAGGTTTATTATTAAGGGGGATGGGGAGATTGATGAAGATGTCACATATCGTATTGGGGCGGGATGGATGAAATGGAGACTCGCTTCAGGTATTTTGTGTGACAAGAAGGTGCCACCGAAACTTAAGGGTAAGTTCTAAACAGTGGTGGTCAGACCAATGATGTTTTTATTCTGCTTTTATATGGTTGTTTGGTACTGTCCCTTCTTATCTATATTTTCATTATTGTGGTGCTTATGCTTTCCTGAGCCAAGGGTCTATTGGCAATATCATCTCTATCCTCACAAGGTAGAGGTAAGGTCTGTGTCACGACCCGGAATTCCCACCGTCGGGACCGTGATGGCGCCTAACATTTCACTTGCTAGGCAAGTCAACGTTAGAGAATCATTAAACCAACTCTTATCCCATTCATTAAATAGCAGCAAATTAATTAAGGTGAAATATAATAAGTGCGGAATAATATAAAAACTGTATTAATTACTACCACCCGGATCTGGAGTCACAATTAACGAGCATTCTAGAATTTACTACAAGTAATAGTCTAAAAGAAATACAACCGTCTGAATGAAAGAAACAGTAGAACAAAAAATATAGACAGGGACTTCAAGGTCCGTGAACGCCGACAGATCTACCTTGAGTCTCCGGATAGCAGTCCAATAGCAAAATCTCGATCAACCCGAGCCGGTACCAAAATCTGCACAGGGAGTGCAGAGTACAGTATCAGTACAACCGACCCCATATAATGGTAAGTGTCGAGCCTAACCTCGGCGAAGTAGTGACGAGGCTAAGGCAAGGCACCTACAAATCAACCTGTACAGTTTAACAATGTATATACAAATAACATTAATGAGGAATTAGACAGGAAATATCAGGAGGGGGAAACATGCTGGGGGAAATATGAGATAAAGAACTACAACAGAATTATAACTGAAACAACCAATATATTATGAATCAACAGGAACACAAATACAGTAAAGGAAAAATGCGTGGCATCACCCTTCGTGCTTTTACTCTTAATCTCACCATACAATCAATAAAAACAGCGCGACATCACCATTCGTGCATTAACTCTCATATCATGGCACGACATCACACTTCATGCATTAACACTCACAATATGGCATGGAATCACCCTTCGTTGTTTTACACTCACAATATGGCACGACATCACCCTTCGTACATTAACACTCTCCCTTACCATAATGCAATGAATAAATAACAACGGGGAAATAGAATAACAAGTACAAACCTTACTTCAACATATGGTTCCACAATATCAATCTCAACTTTGAAATAAATACTCAATTATCACCAGAAAATCCGTAAACATGATAAAAACAATCAATTTAACAACACTAGTATAAACACGTAGCAATTAGACATAGGAAGAGACAATGTAAGAAAAACGAAAGAAACATGGAAAAACAGGTAATTTGGCGGCGCATAAGTACTCGTCACCTCACATATACGCCGCTCACATGAATTTCACATAGCAAATAGTCTAAGGTTTCTAATTCCCTCAAGTTAGGGTTAGACACAACACTTACCTTGCTCCGAAGGCCACTTAATTCTCAATCATAACTTTTCCTCTAGAATTAACCTCCAAACCACTCGTATCTATTCAAAAATGACTCAATAATATCAAATATTTCTAAAGGAATCAATTACATTGCATAAAATAAAATTTCCCAAATTTTCCTCCAAAAAGTCAAAAATCGACCCCGGGCCCACTTGGTCAAAACCCGAGGTTCGGACCAAAATCTATTTACCCATTTACCTCGAGCCCGGATATATAATTGGTTTTGGAATCCGACGTCAAATTAAGGTCTAAATCCACAAATTTCCGAAATCCCTAGTTTCTACCCTAACCCCTAATTCTATCATGAAAAATCTAGATTTAAGGTTGATAATTAAGTTCTGGGCGAAAGTGTGCATCGCATTCGCGAGGCCACTATCGCGTTCGCGAAGAGCATTGGCTGCCAAGCATTCACGTTTGTGAGAGAGTGTTCGTGTTCGCGTAGGCTACCACCCTGGCCTTCGTGTTCGCGAGACATTGCCCCCCAGTGCCTAACACTACGCATTCGCGATAAGCTTGTCGCGTACACAACCAAGCCTTCGCGTTTGCGAAGAAGAAAATTTCGGCCTCATCAGTTTACTCTTCGCGTTCGCGAGAGGACCTTCACGAACACGAAGAAGGACATGCCAGAATACCAGAATCTGCAGAAAACCATATTTTCCAAAGTCCAAAACATCTCGTGGCCTATTCGAAACTCACCCGAGCCCTCGGGGTTCCAAACCAAACATGCACACAAGTCTAAAAACATCATACGAACTTGCTCGCGTGATCAAATTGCCAAAATAACACCTAGAACTACGAATTTAGCACCAAATCAAATGAAATTCTCAAGAACACTTTAAAATTCCTATCTTTTCAACTGGACGTCCGAATAACGCCAAATCAACTCCGTTTCTCATCAAATTTCACAGACAAGTCTTAAATATTATAATGAACTTGTACCAGACTCTAGAACCAAATTACGGACCCGGTACTCACAATGCTAAACATCAATCAATTCTTAAAAATAAATAGTTTTCAGACTTTTAAGTTTCCTAAAAAATTCACAACTCGAGCTAGGGACTTCCGAATTCGATTCCGGACATACGCCCAGATCCCATAATTCGATACGGACCTACCGGGATCATCCAAATATGGATCCGGGCATGTTTACCAAAATTGTTGACCGAAGTCAACTAAAATCAACTTTTAAGGCAAAAACTCTTATTTTTATTAGTTTTTAACATATAAGCCTTCCCGCCCAATACCCGGATTGTGCGCACAAATCGAGGAGGATAAAAATAAGATTTTAAAGCTTAATAGTATCGATTCGAGTTCTAAAACATACGATGACCTTTGGGTCATCACAGTATGCGTATACACTACCCTTCCTAGACCCGACGGTATGGGATAATATTGGGTATGCTTGTTGTTGTTAGTGTCACTGTATATATAATAGACTAAGTTAAAATAAATATTCCATTGTATATAAGTTGGTTTTAAAGAAAAATGTGCATGTCATGCCACTGAACAACTTACATGCGCCGAATAGCTTATGTAATAGCACACAAATGTTATATAGAAATTTTGACAATAACGTCATACATGCAAAAATTATGATACTGGTCAATGTGCTTCTAAGTATATTCTTATCCCTGAATTCTACTTTCGTCTTTCGAAACTAAGGAATATCCTTTTAAATTTGTATGAAAATAATTTTTAATTTGTCTATGTTTTGCAAATATAATAAATAAAGCACAATGATAAACATTCTAAATATTGGACTATATTTACCGCAATATATTTTCTTGCACGAATAACTGTTTGTTACACTTTCAAGAGGGATGTCAAGATCGACAACAAGAGTATTGGATAAGGCAGAACAACCAAAGCATTAGGAGGAGACACAAACAACTGTTGTTGCACATTCAAGAGGGATGTCAAGATCGACAGCAAGAGTTTTGGATAAGGCAGAATAACCAAAGCATTAGGAGGAGACATACACAAAAATAATATTATCCACAAAGAAATGTTCGTTAAGATACCATCACATTAAATACTTTTAAACTATAATACATAATTATCTAACTAACATGACAAAATTGATCATTTGTGTAATGTTTTGATAATATCATTTTATTTTAAATTCATGTATTATGCTAAGGTAATAATATTTAGATGATTGTTGTATTATTATACATAAAATTGATTTAATTAATTAAATTTTATTGTTCATTTATATAAATAAATGTTTAAATCATCACCTCCATTATTAACGTGCAACGCACGTTCATAGATACTAGTATTTTATAAATATGAAAGAAACTGATTCCAATTTTGAGTTGAAACAATCACGTGACAGTACTGTTCGGCAAAACCCATTTGAATGGGATTCGAATTTTATGGAAAAAATATACAAAGTTTAGTTTTTGGAATTAAACGTTTATCCCAAATAAATGTAGCGACCTGGCTGGTCGTTTTGAGAGTTATATCCTCATTTTCCCCATTTCTACTTATTTTTGTGTTATTTAGCTGTATTATGTTATGTCGGGTTAGTTGGTTCGGGACCGGAGTGGTTTCAGAGTGAATTGAGACACTTAGTCTCTTAAGTAGAAACTTAAGTTGGAAAGTCAACCGGATGTTGACCTATATGAAAACAATCTCGTATTTAAATTCTGATGGTTCTGTTAGCTCTGTTAGGTTATTTTGGACTTAAGAGTGCGTCCGAAAAGTGATTTGGAGGTCCGTAGTAGAATTAGGCTTGAATTGGCGAAATTGGAAATTTGGCGATTTCAGTCGGCAGTGGAAAATTTGATACCGGGGTCAGAATAGAATTTCGGAAGTTGGAGTAGGTTCGTAGTGTCATTTTTGACGTGTGTGCAAAATTTGAGGTCATTCGGACGTGGTTTGGTTGGTTTCGGCATCGGTTGCCGAATTTGGAAATTAGAAGTTCTTAAGCTTGAATCCGAGAGTAATTTAGTGTTTGGATGTTGTTTTGTGTAATTCGAAGGTTCGATTAAGTTTGTATGCTTATATATGACTTGTTGGTATTTTTGGTTGCGGTCCCGAGGGCCTCGGGGTGATTCCGGGTGGTTAACGGATTTGTCGAAGTTGAAATTTGCAGCTAAAGTTGTTGCTACTGCTATTTTTGCACCTGCGAAAGAAATCCTCGCAGGTGCGAGGACGCTGATGCGAGTGGGTAGTGCACAGGTGCGGGCGACACTGGGCCAAGGCTGGGAACGCAGGTGCGAAGAATTGGCCGCATCTGCCAGCCCGCAGGTGCGAGGCCTTGAGCGTAGATGCGGAGATGAGGAGTTTGGGCTGGTTTTACAGATGCGCACCTAGGACCGCAGATGCGAGTCCGCAGGTGCGAAAGCTGGGTGATTAAGTGAGTTCCACAGGTGCGGCTCCTTGGACCACAGGTGCGGTCGCGCAGGTGCGAGAAAATGGCCGCAGGTGCGAAAAACCTGGGCAGAAACCATAAATAGAACCCTTCGCGAATTTGGTTCATTTCCACAATTTCTATTCGGTTTTTGGAGCTTTTGGGAGAGATTTGAAGAGGGAATTAAGGGGGTTTCGTTGAGGTAAGTTACTTGAGCCCTCATACTTGTATATATGGTGAGTTTTCGTTGTTTAATCATGGTAATTAGTGAAAATGAGGGGTTAGGGCTTGGAAGTTTTGGGAAGTAATTTAAGGATTTGAAGGACAAAACGATGTTGGATTTTGATGAATTTGGTATGGTTAGATTCGTGAGTGCATGAGCTTTCTAGTTTTGTAAATTTTGTCGGATTTTAAGATGTGGGCCCGGGGGCCGGGTTTGAGACAATTTCGGGTTTTGGTCTAATTTTGAAGCTTTTCTTGTGGAATTCATTCCATTAGCTTGTATTGATGGTATTGTACTGATTGTGAATAGATTTGCAGCAGTTGGAGGTCGAGTCCAGAGGCAAGAGCTTTGCGGGGTAGAGATTTGACCGGTTTGAGGTAAGTAACGATTGTAAATCTAGTGACACCCCAATGTCGGGCTTTTCTTTTCCGCACTTCTGTTTTTCTTTGATTTCAACTCTTTAAATGGAGGTTTTATGTTAAATAACCTTGAAATCATCTTGGAAATGAAAATATCTGTTTATTTTGGAAATGAGTCGGCTTGCCTAGTTCCACGATAGGCTCCACCACGATAGAGGTTAGTTTGGGTCGTGACAGATTGGTATCAGAGACTAGGTTACATAGGTCTCACGAGTCATGAGCGGGTTTAGTAGAGTCTTGCGGATCGGTACGGAGACGTCTGTACTTATCTTCAGGAGGCTGCAGAACCTTTAGGAAACTCCACATTCTTGAATTCTTGTTGTAAAATTTGTTGATTCTAGTAACTAAACATCTATTGTTTCATTCTCTCACAGATGGTGAGAACTCGTGCTACCGGTCAAGAGGGCCAGCCACCAGTACCACTAGCCAGATAGGGCAGAGGTGCAGCCCGTATAGCAAATGGGGCAGTACCTGCAGATCCATCGGTTGTCCTAGATCAGGACCAAGTTCTAGTTGTTGATGCACCAGCTCAGGCACTACTTGTGCCTATTGTGATTCCAGGCCTTTAGGAGGCCCTAACTCGGATTCTGACAGCGTGTACTGGCCTTGCTCAAGCAGTCTCTATTTCGACGGCCGCAGCCACTTCTCAGGCCAGGGGAGGCACTCAGACTCCCGTAGCTCGCACACCCGAGCAGGTTATTCAGGGACTTCAGACACCAGAGGCACCACTAGCCCAGCCGGTTGTTGTTGCTTAGGATTATGTGGTTCCTGCTATGCCTGAGGATGATCAGCATAGGTTGGAGAGGTTTGGGAGACTTCAGCCCCCACCGGCACAAAGAGAGAGGATGCTCAGGACTTTTTGGATAGGTGTTAGAGGATACTCCGTACTGTTGGTATTTTAGAGACTTCCGGGGTCTCATTCACTACCTTTCAGTTTTTTGGGGCTTCACTCAGATGGTAGGAGACTTACGAGTGGCGTAGGCCTATTAGCGCAGCACCCCTTACTTGGTAGTAGTTCTCTGTGGTTTGTTTGGAGAAGTTCGTGCCTCGATTCCATAGAGAAGAGCTGCATAGACAGTTTGAGTGGCTCCGCCAGGGTGATATGTCTGTGACGCAGTATGAGATGCAGTTCTCCGAGTTGGCCCGTCATGCTATCTGGTTGGTTCCCACGGAAAGAGAGAGGATCATGAGGTTTATTGATGGCCTCACTTATCAGCTACAGCTGCTCATGACCAGGGAGCAGGTTTTGGGTGCTACCTTTGATGACGTTGTCGACATTGCTCGGAAGATTGAGATGGTTCGCGGTCAGGAGAGGGTTGAGCGGGAGGCCAAGAGGCCTCGTAGTCAGGGTGGATTCAGCAGTGCTCCTTTTGGGGGTCAGGTCTAGCACGGTAGAGGTCGTAATTTCAGGCAGGCTCAGTCAGCTCGGCCATTTCATCGGGGTGTATCATCTGGCCATGGTTCTTACAGTTCTCATTAGGGCCACTCATCACTTAGTGTCCTTCCAGTTCAGAGTTCGCCCCGTGCTCCACCTGTTTAAGGCTCTTCTATTCCAGGTTCTTCTACCAGTCATCCCAGTGCTAGGGGTTCCCTTCAATTTCCGCCGCCAGCTCCAGAGAGTTGTTCTGAGTGTGGGGAGCTTGGGTATATGTGGAGGCAGTGTCCTTGTCGTCATGGAGGTCTATCTCAATAGAGGAGTCAGCCTCTGACTATAGCACCAGTTACCTCACCACCCGCCCAGTCAGCTCGGGTGAAGGTCAGTTAGTTAGGGGTCGCCCTAGAGGGGGAGGCAGATTAGGGGGTGGTCAGACCCGTTTCTATGCTCTCCCTGCCAGATCAGATGCTATTGCTTCAGATGCTGTGATTACATGTATTGTCTCAGTTTGTCACAGAGATGCCTCAGTATTATTGGACCCTAGTTCCACGTATTCATATGTTTCCTTGTATTTTGCTCATTTTCTGGATATGCCCCGTGAGTCCTTAGTTTCATTTGTACATGTATCTACTCCTGTGTACGATACTATTATTGTGGACTGCGTATATCGGTCATGTGTGGTGACTATTGGGGGTCTGGAGACCCGAGTAGATCTATTGTTGCTCAGTATGGTTGACTTTGATATGATATTGGCTATGGATTGGTTATCTCCATGTCATGCTGTTCTAGATTGTCATGCTAAGACGGTGACGTTGGCTATGCCAGGAATTCCGAGGGTTGAGAGGAGCAGTTCTGTAGATTATGTACCAAGTAGGGTGATTTCATATTTGAAGGCTCAGCGAATGGTTGAGAAGGGTTGCCTATCTTATTGGCTTTTGTGAGGGATGTTAGTGCAGAGACTCCTGTCATTGATTCTGTTCCGGTGGTACGTGATTTTCCAGATGTGTTTCCTGCAGACCTGCCGGGCATGCCGCCTGACAGGGATACTGACTTTGGTATTGATTTTGTGTCGCGCACTCAGCCCATTTCGATTCCACTGTATCGTATGGCACCGGCGGAGTTGAAGGAATTGAAAGAACAACTTCAGGAACTCCTTGATAAGGGGTTTATTCCGCCTAGTGTGTCACCTTGGGGTGCACCGGTTCTATTTGTGAATAAAAAGGATGGTTCCATGAGAATGTGTATTGATTACAGGCAGTTGAACAAGGTCACAATCAAGAATAAGTATCCTTTGCCTCGCATTGATGATTTATTCGACTAGCTTCAATGAGCGAGAGTATTCTCCAAGATTGATTTGAGGTCCGGTTATCACCAGCTGAAGATTCAGGATTCAGATGTTCTTAAAACAACTTTCAGGATCCGATATGGCCATTATGAGTTCTTGGTGATGTCTTTTGGGCTGACCAATGTCCCATCAACGTTCATGCATTTGATGAACAGTGTATTCCAGCCCTATTTGAACTCATTCATTGTTGTATTCATTGATGACATCCCGGTGTACTCTCACAGCCAGGAGGAGCACGCTCAGCATCTAAGGATTCTATTACAGAGATTGAGGGAGGAGGAGCTTTATGCAAAGTTCTCCAAATATGAGTTTTGGCTCAGTTTAGTAGCATTCCTGGGGCACGTGGTGTCCAGCGAGGGTATTCAGGTGGATCGGAAGAAGATAGAGGCGGTGCAGGGTTGGCCCAGACCATCCTCAGCCACGGAGATTAGGAGCTTTCTTGGTTTGGCGGGTTACTATCGTCGCTTTGTGGAGGGATTTTCATCTATTGCATCACCCTTGACCAAATTGACCCAAAAGGGTGCTCCATTTAAATGGTCGGATGAATGTGAAGAGAGCTTTCAAAAGCTCAAGACTGTTATGACCACAACTCCAGTATTAGTTCTGCCATCAACTTCAGGTTCTTACGTCGTGTATTGTGATGCCTTGAGGATAGGCATTGGTTGTATTTTAATGCAGGAGGGTAGGATGATCGCCTATGCCTCGGGCCAGTTGAAGACCCATGAGAAGAACTATCATGTCCATGATCTTGGGTTAGCAGCCATTGTTCACGCCTTGAAGATTTGGCGTCATTGTTTGTATGGGGTTCATTGTGAAATCTATATAGATCACCGGAGTCTGCAGTATCTGTTAAAGCAGAAGGATCTTAATTTGCGTCAGCGGAGATGATTGGAGCTTCTTAAAGACTATGACATCACAATATTTGCACCATCCGGGGAAGGCCAATGTGGTGGCCGATGCTTTGAGTCATCGAGCAGAGAGTTTGGGGAGTTTAACATATCTTCCAGCAGCAGAGAGACCTTTGGCATTGGATGTTCAAGCCTTAGCGGGCCAGCTTGTCAGATTGGCTATTTCGGAGCCTAGTCGGGTATTGTCTTGTGTGGTCTCCAGGTTTTCTCTTTATGACCGTATCAGGGAGCGTCAGTATGATGACCCCCACTTGCTCGTTCTTCAGGACCGGGTTCAGAGAGGTGATGCTAGGGATGTGACTATTGGTGATGACGGCGTGCTGAGAATGCAGGGCCGGATATGTGTGACTAATGTAGACGGACTTCGAGAGTTGATTCTTGAAGAGGCCCATAGCTCGCGGTATTCCATCCATCCGGGTGCCGCGAAGATGTACCAGGATTTGAGGCAGAACTATTGGTGGAGGCGGATGAAGAAGGATATAGTTGGGTTTGTGGCTCAGTGTCTAAACTATCAGCAAGTTAAGTATGAGCATCAGAGACCAGGTGACTTGCTTCAGAGATTAGAGATCCCAAAGTGGAAGTGGGAGCGGATCTCTATGGAATTTGTAGTTGGGCTCCCACAGACTTCGAGGGAGTTCGACACTATTTGAGTTATTGTGGATCGTCTTACCAAGTCCGCGCACTTCATTCCAGTTGGTACTACTTACTCTTCAGAGCGGTTGGCTGAGATTTACATCCGAAATATCATTATCCTGCATGGCGTCCCAGTTTCCATCATTTCAGATAGGGGTACTCAGTTCACATCGTAGTTTTGGAGGGCCGTGCAGCGAGAGTTGGGTACTCAGGTTGAGTTGAGCATAGCTTTTCACCCTCAGACGGACAGGCAGTCCGAGCGCACTATTTAGATATTGGAGGACATCTTGCGTGCTTGTGTCATTGACCTTGGGGGTTCATGGGACCATTTTATGCCACTCGCGGAGTTTGCATATAACAATAGTTATCAGTCGAGCATTCAGATGTCTCCGTACGAGGCTTTATATGGGAGGAGGTGTAGATCTCCATTTGGATGATTTGAGCCGGGTGAGGCTAGGCTCTTAGGTACAGACTTGGTCCAGGACACATTAGATAAGGTGAAATTGATTCAGGAGCGGCTTCGCACGGCGCAGTCTAGGCAGAAGAGCTATGTGGATAGGAAGGTCTGTGATGTGTCTTTTATGGTTGGGGAGAAGGTTTTGCTGAAGGTATCACCCATGAAGGGTGTTATGAGGTTTGGGAAGAGGGGCTAGTTGATCCCCCGGTTTATTGGGCCTTTTGAGATGCTTCAGAGAATAGGGGAGGTGGCTTATAAGCTTGCCTTGCCACCCAGCTTGTCGAGTGTGCATCCAGTGTTTTATGTTTCCATGCTCCGAAAGTATATTGGAGATCCGTCCCATGTTTTGGATTTCAGCACGGTTCAGTTGGAGGGTGATATGACTTATGATGTGGAGGCGGTGGCTATTTTGGATCGGCAAGTTCGAAGGTTGAGGTCAAAGGATATAACTTCAGTGAAGGTGCAATGGAGAGGTCAGCTTATGGAGGAGGCCACCCGGGAGACCGAGCGGGAGATGCGAAGCCGATATCCACGCCTATTCGAGACTCCAGGTATGTTTCTAGACCCGTTCGAGGACAAATGGATATTTAAGAAGGGGAGGATGTAACGACCCGGCCGGTCGTTTCGAGAGTTATATCCTCGTTTTCCCCATTTATACTTCATTTTGTGATATTTAGCTGTATTATGTTATGTCGGGTTAGTTGGTTCGGGACCGGAGTGGTTTCAGAGTGAATTGAGACACTTAGTCTCTTAAGTAGAAACTTAAGTTGGAAAGTCAACCGGATGATGACCTATGTGTAAACGATCTCGGATTTGAATTCTGATGGTTCTGTTAGCTCTGTTAGGTGATTTTGGACTTAGGAGTGCGTCTGGAATGTGATTTGGAGGTTCATGGTAGAATTACGCTTGAATTGGCGAAATTGGAAATTTGGCGATTTTCGGTCGGAAGTGGAAAATTTGATATCGGGGTCGTAATGGAATTACTGAAGTTGGAGTAGGTTCGTAGTGTCATTTGTGACATGTGCGCAAAATTTGAGGTCATTCGGACATGGTTTGGTTGGTTTCGGCATCGGTTGCCGAATTTTGAAATTAGAAGTTCTTATGCTTGAATCTGAGGGTAATTTGTTGTTTGGATGTTGTTTTGAGTGATTCGAAGGTTCGACTAAGTTTGTATGCTGATATATATCTTGTTGGTATTTTTGGTTGAGGTCCCGAGGGCCTCGGGGTGATACCGGGTGGTTAACGGATTTGTCGAAGTTGGAATTTGCAGCTGGAGCTGCTGCTACTGCTATTTTCGCACCTGCGGAAGAAATCCTCACAGGTGCGAGGCCTCTTATGCGAGTGGGTAGTGCACAGGTGCGGGCGACACTTCGCCAAGGCTGGGAATGCAGGTGCGAAGAATTGGCCGCATCTGTGAACCCGCAGGTGCGAGGCCTTGAGCGCAAATGCAGAGATGAGGAGTTTAGGCTGGTTTCGCAGATGCGCACCTGGGACCACAGATGCAAGTCCACAGGTGCAAGGAAGGTGTCTGCAGGTGCGAAAGCTAGGTTATTAAGTGAGTTGTGCAGGTACTGCTCCTTGGACCGTAGGTGCGGTCGCGTGGGTGCGAGAAAATGGCCGCAGTTGCGAAAAACCTGGGCAGAAACGATAAATAGAACCCTTCGTGAATTTGGTTCATTTCCACCATTTCTATTCGGGTTTTGGAGACTTTGAGAGAGATTCGAAGAGGGAATCAAGGGGTTTTCGTTGAGGTAAGTTACTTGAGCCCTAATACTTGTATATATGATGATTTTCTGTTGTTTAATCATGGTAATTAGTGAAAATGAGGGGTTAGGGCTTGGAATATTTGGGAAGTAATGTAAGGATTTGAAGGACCAAACGTTGTCGGATTTTGATGAATTTGGTATGGTTAGACTCGTGAGTGAATGAGCTTTCTAGTTTTGTAAATTTTGTGGGATTTCGAAACATGGGATCGGGGGCCGGGTTTGAGCCAATTTCGGGTTTTGGTCTAATTTTGAAGCTATTCTTGTGGAATTCATACCATTAGCATATATTGATGGTATTGTACTGATTGTTAATAGATTTGGAGCATTTGGAGGCCGAGTCCAGAGGCAAGAGCATTGCGGGGTAGAGATTTGACCGGTTTGAGGTAAGTAACGATTGTAAATCTAGTCCTGAGGGTATGAAACCCCGCATTTTTGTATCATTCTACTATTTTTAGTGACGCACATGTTAGGTGACGGGCGTGTGGACGTGCACTGTTGGGGATTTGTGACTTGGTCTGACCCGAAGCAACTGTAAAGTTGCATACTTTGTTGAAACCATATGATAATTATATGTTTTAGAAAGAATTTCTGTAAATTGGGTTGAATGCCATGTTTGGGCCTTGCGCCAATGCTGTTTGGACCCTTAAGAGCTGTTTCTTACCATCCTCTCATTGTTTTCGATTGAAAAGCAATACTCAGTCATGTTTATACTTGTTTACCACATAACTCAGTTTTATGACTCTATTTTGATGCACATAAATATTTTGGGCCGAATGCCATGTTTTACTGAAATGCCCGAGTTGCTTGAGAGGTTTATGACTGAGTGAGGCCAAGGGCCTGATTTATGAGGATGAGTGTGGATCGGGGTAGCCCGCCTGTAGCATATTTATGACTGAGTGAGGCCGAGGGCCTGATTTGTGAGGATGAGTGTGGATCGGGGCTGCCCGCTTGCAACATACTTTATTATTATGGCACGTGAGTTGTCCGTGTAGCACATGAGTTGTCCATGCAGCACGTGAGTTGTTCGTGCAGATTATAGCGCTTGGGCTGAAGGAGCCCCTCCGTAGTCTGTACACACCCCCAGTGAGCGCAGGTACCTATTGAGTGCGAGTGTCGAGTGCTGAGTGACTGGGAGGCATGAGCGATTGTGAGGTATGCCCGAATGGCAAGAGTGATTGTGAGGTATGCCCGAGTGGTAAGAGTGACTGTGAGGTTTTCCCGAGGGGCTGTATATGAGTGATGTTTTGCCCGAGGGGCTGTTTATGATTTCATCATTTTTTCTCAGCTTTGCATTGATTCTTTATTTGAAAAACTGCTGGAAAAATATCATTAAATGATTTTTACTGGAATCGGGTTTAAACGAGATGATTTGATTCAAACACTGGTTTTTAAAGCATGTTGTACTTTACTGAGATTTTATGATATGAACGTTGTATGCTTTATTGCTCGTCACTACTACTCAGTCTTTATTTATTGTTGTTACTTACTGAGTTGGCATACTCACGTTACTCCCTACACCTTGTGTGCAGATTCAAGTGTAGTTGGACACAGTAGCAGTTATTGAGTATTCTGGTTGCAAAGTTTTCTTGGAGATAGCAAGGTAGCTGTTTGGCGATCACAACCCCTGCTATTCTCCCTCTTATCTTCCTCTAGTTGTACTTAGCTATTTTTCAGGCTGAGTTAGCCTTGATATTGTTAGACAGATTGTAGTAGATGATCATGACTAGTGACACCCTGATGTCGGGCTTTTCTTTTTCGCACTCCTGTTTTTCTTTGATTTGAACTCTTTAAATGGAGGTTTTATGTTAAATACCTTGAAATCATCTTTAAAATGAAAATATCGGTTTGTTTTGGAAATGAGTCGGCTTGCCTAGTTCCCCGATAGGCGCCATCACGACAGAGGTTAGTTTGGGTCGTGATAATAAATCATTACCTCAACCAAATGGGAAAAGGGTTTATAGGTGATGCTATATAAATGGTGGTGGAGAAAATATGCCATAGTATGTCTTCAGAAAAAAACTTCCTTTGTGGAAGTGAAGTGCAATAAAAAGCCAAGAGAGGAAATACAATTACAAGAAAAGTGTTTCTTGTTATTCTAACTTTGAGTTGAGATATTTGAGAAAAATTTCAACACAGTATTTCGTTCAATTTGTTCACGAGTTTCATTGATCAAAGAGTTGATAGCAAGGACCAGTCTCGGTGTGGATACACATAGAGTCTTCGCACTATCGAAGAAAATTCTGAAACGAGGCTCTCTTCACTAGGTACGTCTTAGATCTGATCTTTGACATGTAAATAAATTTTAAACATGCAAAGATATTCCTAGGATTGTTATTTTCTTCTGATGCTTGTTACGAAGATCTATATGCAATCCTTCAGTGGTATCAAAGTCATGGTTTCTCGTGTCTTAAATTTATTTACGAAATATCTTAAGATTATATTTGAAAAGTTCAAACCATTATACTTGTGTCTTAAGCCATAGTCAAATTGTTTGAATGCATATGGATTGATATGTATTCTTAAGTTAAAATATTTAGATAGTTCATAACTTGAATTTGAAATTTTGTATTAGATACGACGGTAATCTATAATAGGGTATTGGGTTCCTATTATCTTAATTCTTATTAGTTCATGAGATGTTAATTAACAATAATATTCTGGCATGAATTAGTTTTAAGTGATATATAAGATAAACATGTTAGAAGAATGTTGAATTTCGTTTTTATGTCACGTGCTTGTTTGCTACATAATTTTGAATTATTTATTACATATGATATAAATTAATTTATGACTAAGCATGTAGAGAACTTGAACTAAGGAGCGGCCTGACAACCAGGAGCCTTATAGTTCGAGAATATGTTAATATTATTTATTGCATTAGAAGCATGGATTGAAAGAATTATTTAATTTTACACTAGACGCCTGGACTACCCGGGGAGTATAAAATTTAATAAGTTCTTTGTTATCATGATGGTTTGTAACGACCCGAATTATCGTTTTAATAATTTATGTCCCGTTCAGTGATTTAAGGTCTTGAGCAGCCTCGCAATATGTATTATGACCCCCGTATGTGATCGAGTTTGATTTACGGATGATTCGGAGGGATTTGGGACATTTAGTCCCTGAGATGGAAGCTTAAGCCTTAGAATTTTTACCCAAGTCGGAATCGTGTGAAGACGACTCCGGAATAGAGTTCTGTCGGTTTCGTTTGCTCCATTGGGTGATTTTGGACTTATGATCGTGTACGGACTGTGAATCTGAGGTTTGTAGCCAATTTAGGCTTGAAATGGCGAAAGTTGAATTTTTGAGAAGTTTGACCGGGGGATTGACTTTTTGATATCGGGGTCGGAATGCGATTCCAAGAGTTGAAAAAGCTCTGTTATGTTATTTGGGACTTGCCTTCAAAATATGAAGTCATTCCGGATTGATTTGATGTTTTTCAGCACAAGTTATGGAATTTGAAAATTCAAAGTTCATAGATTTTGATTTGGGGTGCGATTCGCCGTTTTGATGTTGTTTGAGGTGATTTATGAATTTGACTAAGTTCGTATGATATTTTAGGACTTGTTGGTGTATATGGTTGAGATCCCGGGGGCCTCGGGTGTGTTTTGGGGTGGTTTCGAATCACTTCGGGCTGTTTCGGAACTGCTGTATCTGGTATCTGACTTCCTTCTTCGCGAACTCGAAGAGAGTCCCGCGAATGCGAGGAAGAGTTTTGAGGCTGCTTGGATTTAGCCCTCGCGAACGCGAAGGAGGTCTCGCGAATGTGAAGGTGGTCTCGCAAACATGAAGGTATGCCTAAAGAACCTCGGAAGGAAGGAGGGGACTGGTCCTGGAGTCATCAGCCTTCGCGAACGCGAAGCTTCAATCGAGAACGCGAAGTAGTAGGACCTAAGTGCATCGCGAACGCGAGAGCTTGAATGAGAACGCGATGATATGCATGGCAAGCCTTCGCGAACGCGATGCTGGTAATGCAAACGCGACGAATAAATTGAGGCAGCGAGTTTTTGGCCTTTGTAAACGCAAAGCAATGGTCGCGAACGCGAAGAAGGCCTATCTGGGCAGAATTAATAGTCCCAAAAATGGGGGTTTGAGTTCATAACTCAAAATCTAATTTGGAGCTCGGTAGAAGGCAATTTTTGGAGCGATTCTTGCGTGGGTGTTTGGGGTAAATGATTCTTATCCAGTTTTGATTAATTTTCATGATTATGTTTATGAATACATCATTTAATTCGGATTTAATGAAGGAAAAAATCAAGATTTTTGTAATCTTCCAAAAACGAAAATTTAAGATTTGGAAGTCGAGTTATTATTGGAATTCGATAAAATTGGTATGGTTGAACTCGTATCGGAATGAGTGTTCGTATTTCATGAATATTATGTCGGGTTCCGAGAGGCGAGTTCCGCGTTGACTTTTGTTGACGTTTTGGAATAAATTTTTAAGTCGACGTATTATTATCCGAAATTGTTTACGATGAATTTTAATGAAGTTATACAATTAATTTGGATAGATTTGAATGGCCCGGAGGTCAATTCAAGCAAAAAGGAGATTTTGAAATATCGGTATAACTTCAAAGAGGTAAGTGTCTTGCTTAACCTCGAGTGGGGAAAATCATTGAGTCTTATGTGCAACTTGGGTAATTGAAAACCATGTACGCGAGGTGACGAGTACGTACTTGGTCTATATGTGAAAATTTTATTGAGTTAAAGTCTTGAGCATATTATGTAGTAAATTGGATAATTGTTGGCATATATTTAATTATCTACTTGTCATGCCTAAACCCTTGTTGTTGACTCTGTTGTTATATGTCAATGTGATGTGATTGTTATTTAATTATTTATGAAATTTCGTGAATTTGCTAATTCGATAATTATTGAAATTTAATTTTATTTTGGATTTTCCCCTCTACAATTAATTAATTAAATGAGCTTAAGAAGAGGCGTTTATATGATGATTAAATTATGGGCACAAGGTGTCATGAAAATATAAAAATGGGCTGAGACCCATATTTTGATGATTTTGAAATGAGGTGTCACATGGTGACTTTTTAATTGAATGAATTATATTCAAAATATTTATTTGGAAGGATTTTTACTTAGAAAGTATTATATAAAAGAATTGTATTTTGAAAGATATTTATTTGAGGAAATTGTATTTGAAAAGGTTTATTGAAAGAATTATATTTGATAAATAATTATTTGAGAAAATTATATTAGTAAGAGAGTTATCTCGAAGAACTATGTGATTGCAGTGACTACTCCAAAACCAACCGCATAGTAGTATTAAACCCATATCGAGCCAAACCTCATCCCAAAACCTTCGTACACTGTTGATAATAAAAGGAACACGTGAAATTTCATGACCACTTACCAGATCAACAAGTTACGGATCCCTCTCGCCCTAACCAGAACCATAATCCCTTTCTGAGCCAACTTTCAATATTATACTCCCGAATATACCAAAATCAAACCTGATAGTACCCATTCTAGGTCCAATGACCTTATATTACTAAACACAACTGTTCCATATACATGCCTCACCAATATAACTCAGAGCCACAACTCGTGCCATCCGTGCACTAATACGCAACAATTCAAATGTACCCAGTCATGCAAAATGACTCAAATGAGAGAACTACCCCGCCAGATTAACAAGTACCTGTACAACGAAATGCTGAAAATTCATCATACACCATAGAACCATCACCCGATTCTTACACGAGGTTCATGTTGTATACTCCGAGCCACCCTGCTCCGAATTAATAATGACAGAAAGGTAAATGACAAAAATACACCACAAAACCTGAAAGGACATAACCATTACACTATCGATCATGCAATACACCAAGTACTCATCACACTCAAATTCCGCTATAAAGCTCAAATAGAACTGCACCATCTGTGCACATAACCAATGAATCACAACTCTTCGTGGCATATAGGTGTAACTCACAGATTATTTGAGAACACGAATAAGTTCAACATCAACCAAATTACACATCCCTTAATAATAGCAGTATGGGGCCAACCATTCCGGCTCGGTGTAGAATACACATCTTAATTGGGCCTGCCTATGGACCCCCAAATCAACTCGGGTTACCCACAAATAGATAAAAATTCCTCCAAAAATCAATAATGACTTAATCATAACATATTTCATCATTCGGCTAGCTCCGGCCACAACTTCACAGTCCACAATCATGAAATAATCTGCTGCTGGGAACTCCCAATCTTCAAATCCATAGAACACGTGAATCACCATATTTGATTCCATCTCCACCGCCTGAATGCCTAACACCTATCTCATACACGATCATCCCACGAGAAATACTTTGAAAGTTCTTCCGTACCACTTGACAAAATTTGAATATCAGTAGTTTATCAACCATGTGAGTACCGCAATACTAATTTATACATATGTAAGTCAAAATACAATGCGCCTTCTGAAGTCCGCCGCTTTCTCATACAACACCAAGTAGTAATAGTATTTATCTAGTTATTTGAAACCATCAAGAATACTTTGAAATCCATTTGCACATAATCATGCCCTTAAAACTAAATTCCTCTAACTAGACCAAGCCACGCAGGTCGCCAAGTCCAGGTGTATTGCCACAAAGCTTCTGTAGAAAACCCCAACATCATAAGAACCCAAAAAACCGATCATATCCATTACCATACTTATCCAACCTACTACCCAGTTGTCCTAATTTCTCCGAGTCCCTTCCGAATTTGTCTTCAGATTGATACTTCTTCTTGCTAAAATACCATGATCTTTAAGCACAACTCACCCTACAAACCTTAGTATAGAACCACAATGCCCTACGACCCATAAGCAACTGTATTCTTCTTAAGCACCTTCAAAAATACCCCAACTATAACACTCACTCTGAGAATACATTATGTGAATTTGAAATTGTTCTTCTTACCTTCCTTACACAAAATGTAGAATCCATAGTCATATAAAATTTCCGCAAGTTCATGCACCATCAAACGCAAATCTCGGATTTTATCCATACACAAGTCTGGAAACATTCTCAATTGCTATATATAGTTCTCAAACCCAGTGGAAGTTTCTTGGGAGTCACCCACTTTGCTCAAATCTAATTGCACCGCCCAAATGGGACAAACGAGATGTGCCTTATTAGCACAACAACACTCAAAGAAGTAACTCTACTTTAACACCACATATCAAATTCATACTCTGTGCGCACTACATCATTCACCAATAACAACTCACTCATCCCACGATTTATTTTTCATAAATCGCTCATGTGCGCATACCTTTCTGTGGCTTTGATCCGTGCAATATAATCCGTAACCAGGAATTTTACTTATTCGTGTCATTTTGGAACTCCGCCTCTGCAAGTCATCACTGATTCCCAAGTATACTGTAGACCCAAATGAAATTTGACACATACCCATGAATTGATTTGTCTATAGCAGGCTCCCCCACTTGGATCAAAGCCATAGATTAAAACACTCCATAATTCACAATACCCATACCCTATTACAGTCATAACACTGTAGTCAGTGCCACAAAATTCTTCTCAAGCTCATGCAATGCCAACCATAAAAATACCCCAAATCATCCGCTAAGATTGCAATCATTCTCTTGATACTCATCTCGACTTTCTTAGCCAAATTCGAATTAAAATCTCCACACAAACGCCCCACTGGCAAAAAAAAAACCCTCTACTCATATTATAAGGAACATACCTACATAGATTACTCTCCAGGAGATAACCCACCTCCCTAGCCTCAAATTGGTATCTTATTATATCTTTTCGCAGCCACAATTTCTACGCAATCACTAAATCTTTCTGAGTCCAAACTCGTTAACCAGACCTGAGAGTTTAATTTGTCCCACAATTTAAACACGTGAAAGATCTTTCAAAATATTCACACTTGAGTCTGTACGTCACATCAAATCAAAAATCAAGCATCCAATGGCCTTCCCTTTACATGTGAAGGAAACACTTCTCGTTATGTTCGAATCATCTTAACACATACCGCGATCACATCATACCCATCATACCGCCATTTCACCTCTCATCGAGCCACAAATTTCACTGTAGGGTCATCCCCGGACATATAAGTCCAATTGCACGAGTTACAACTCAAGATATTGAGCTTAAGCTGCGGTCTAACCATGGCCTCAAGTCCTCCAGACTGGCCCACCACCAAAACACAAAATACTCACCTCGAACCTCGTTCATATAATCACAAGCCGACGATGCATAGCTGATACTGAGCGCTCATGTGCGCATACGTATACGTGGAAGGAATTCAAAGAGTTCATGTCTCAAGCTGAATCAATCTCGGGAAAATGGGAAGTATATATATTAAATGCCCTGTAGCCTATCGAAGATAAGTATGGACGTGATCATACCGTTCCGCAAGACTCTACCAGACACTTGCTCATGACTTGTAGGACCTATGAACCTAGAGCTCTGATACCACCTTGTCACGACCCAAAATCCAACTAGTCGTGATGGCACCTGACCCATCCCGATAGGTAAGCCAATTTCCAACTAACCAATTTCAATAATAATTATTAACGCAATTTAAGTGAATAAAGATCCCGATCTTATACAATGCCCAAGAACTGGTAGTACAAATCATGAACTTCTAAGAATAAAGTATACAAAGCGAAAAAGAAATAAATACATAGTCTGTTTCAATAATACATAAACAGAGCTTTTATAATACATTTACACACCGTATAAGTCCGAACAAGTTGCATCAAGCAATAAATATAACCACGGATATAATCAACCAACATATTATACAACTCGCATGCTCGTAGCACCATTCCTGATCGCAGTGACTACTCCAAAACCAACCGCATACTAGT